>NC_087090.1:13645230-13945458 GCF_963855985.1 Ostrinia nubilalis
ATTTAAGCAAGACATATTTGTGTATTTTTATCACGCAGATAAAATTCTACGAGGTTAGTTTACTGATATAGTGATCAAACAATTTTATGTGATAACGCGAGTGGCTCTAGAACATTAGCCTCAAGTCCTCTACCACGTGAGTTTTCCGAAGAAAATTGATATTACATCGTCTTAGTTCGGAACTTTTCAAATTATGTTCGTACTCGGTAGGCGTACGAGGATTTTTCATAAAACTTTATACACATAATTTAGTAGGTAATATGCTATTTTTAGTATAGAAACTTAAATGTCAAACAATATCGTGTATATTGGTTGGTTATTAAAGATATAAGTTTTATCTGTTTCGAGGGAAATCCCAGTTGCTCAGTTTATTGAGCATTATAAAATATGCTTGCGTTTCAACGACTACATTGACGACTCAATAAATCTCGTGCTGTTATTACTGTCGCGATAAAAACGGGGTTATAGTCGAGAAGACACCCGCCCGATAAAAAATTTGTTTCACAAAAGTAATATTTGATTTCGTTTAACTGGTTGCTTTACGAGCGAGGTTGAGATGCGAAATTAGATTTCCATGATCGCCATTATATGAGATAGAATTAAGAGCGTTTACGCCGTTTGGCGCAAAAACAGTACTTTTTCAACTCTTTACAATTATTAACCAGTAATATTACAAATATGTTATAGGCATAAATAGTTAGGCAATTTCGTCGTCTAAATAGTTAATTGAGAAAATATTGCGATTAGTTTAGTATTTAAGAATTCTATCAAGATAAGTGCACACAGGTTTTGTAAATTTCCACTTTAGCGTCAGTTTACAAGCTGAAATTCTTATAAAAATACTGTGAAAACGATTTAACAAACATTTACATCCTATAGCATAGATACTTGGGCAAATAGTTATCTGAGAAAATTTTTAGATTTAAGCATTTTACAATAAGAAATCACAAATTAAAAGAACGTGAAATACCCAAAAATCAAAGTGATTTTTTCACCATTATTCTTCCTTTATTCAACACAAAAATAGCTTAATATAATAGAAGAATATCTTATCTCAAATATTTACTTTGAAATTTAAAATAATTCATTGTAATTTTTTTTCTATGAGTATTTCAAAAGTACTATAAAACGCCGCGCAAGAATCGTTCAAATTCAGTCCGCCTCGAGGCGTTCCAGAGTGAGGTCACGTCGCTCAGTGCTCTGCTGACATGTGTCACGCGTACGTTGATATTTGACACGTAGCTGGACTTTTATAGTGTATCCGCAAAATCTTGGTGGTAGATTTTGCGATCACGTGGTGGTAGATTTTGGGACAACAAATTCTATTTCAGACGTAATGAGAAATAAAAGTAAGGTAATGAAACGAAAACGAATGACGAAAATTTGGAACAGCAAGAACTAAAGTATGTATACTAATATTATAAAGAGGATAATACTGATAATTTATTTTCCATAAATAGGTGGTTACAGAATAGTTAATAGGAATGCTCCGCCAGCAGGGTCCGACCCAGTTGTAGGGGGAACACCTATTCCAGTCGGAAAATCTTTGCGGTACCTCGGATTGCAGTTAGTTGGACAGTGGTGATTTGACGGCCACTTGAAGCTTCTCACCCCTAAGCTTTTGGCTACCGCCGACGTACTAAGTCAGTTGATGCCTAATTTCGGAAGCCCGGCCGTACCGAGTCGCCGGATACTTTTGCGTCGTGCATTCTATGGCCCTATGGGGCCCGAGTATGACACAGAACTGTGTCGTCGCGGAGTATCCTACTGCTGTAGTTCGTGGAAACCGCATAGTACCTATCCGCAGACCGTCTATTTCTGGTTGTGGACACTGACTAAGTCTCACTGAGGATAAATGGGAAAAATAATCCCGATTGTCACCATTGGTGACGTTGTAACACATATTTAAAATAACAATAATAATATTTGTATTGATCTGGTCTTACTTGACTTTGTGACATTTGGGATGTATTTGTAGCGTAAGAATTATAAAATAATTTGAGTTTATTAGTAAACATTCTCTTAGGTATTGTATGCGAAAACATACAAATTGCTTTAAAGCTTTATATTCAGATAGTTAATAAGTTACTTAACACTGTTTGTTTTCCGAATGAAGTAAAGTAAAATGAAATAAAAAAATAAAGTATTTTTTCATTTGTCATCCGTGGTGAGAAAGCCTGTAGCTACAACTGGGAAAGTATGTGTTATACTTCGCCACTGGTGACAATCCATATTATTTATCCCATTTATCCTCAGTGGCGACAACCGAGAATAGACGCCAGTTGCGAGGTGACCAGAGGTCCTAAGGGGAAATGCCTGCACCACGAGCGGTGAAAACCGAAAGGTAGAGGCTTGAGAATCTAGGCTCTAGAGTGCTGAAGGGTACGCTTGACCGTCAGCCAAGTTCTACGTCGCACCACAGAGGCAGTTCTGCCTGTATTAGAGGAGTGGGTGCGACACATAGGGCAACCCAGGTTCTAACGGGCCATGGGTGCTTTGGGCCATTCCTCCACAGTTTAGGTAGAAAGCCTGAAGATGGTTGTCAGTCACCACCGCAGACTGACACGCTCCAACAGTGCCCACTCTGAGCGAACGAGCGGGTCCCAGAGCGGGTGTTGGAAATGACCTCTCCCTACCAATCGGTAAGAGACGTGGAATCGATAGATTTATTGTATATTTGTAACACACACTTTTTTTAATGCTTTTAACACACACATTATTTGCGACCGAGCACGACGACAGCGCCACGTAAAGGTGGGCTATATGGGCAATATAATTCACCGCTGTCAAACAAGAAGTAAGTAAATAATGTGAAAAAATGAGCCTACTGGTGACTAAACTGGAGTTTCGTGCCATCATCATTGTCATTTATTTCTTTGTTCTTGTATCTACCACGGTTTTGGAAATCGATAAAATTCACAATCGCTTTTCCTCTTGGTGTTATTACAATTCACAACAACACATCTTTCTTCCTAGAACCATATTTTATCTCAAAAACGATTAGAAAATGTTTACTGCAATATGGATTTGACAGCTCAAGTCAGCGACTAAAATGTCAATTTTAGCCGCAGCGAGCGCTGTGATTGTTAAACCTACTCCCTCCACTCGGTTTGCATCCTGCCTATAGTTGTTATTTAAACACAATTGTGATTTCTCATAGACTGACATATTATATAAAGACGGCTAGGCAAACAGGAAGTACAACAGACTGTGCAAAGCATGTCACGTCGACATTTTTTGTTTTATGCTACTGAAATTTAGGCGCGCTGTGCTGAGATCCCTTACAGCGGCAGCAAATAACTAGTCACTGTTAGTTGTTAGGTTTTAAATTTGCAATCGTTTGCATTGCATGCCGTGGCAGACTCTAATTAAGACAATACTTAGTTCTAAGCACTGTGTTTGTCTTTTTGGTTGTCTTCCTAATAAATAAAATTAAATAAATGGTATTTTGTTATACAGATTATTAGTAACTAGCGGCCGCCCGCGACTTCGTACGCTTGGATCCCGTTTTACCCCCTTCTTCTATCTTATGCGGTTTTTTAATGTTTTTTCCCGCTAACTCCCGTTTCCGTGGGAATTTTGCAATATCCTGTTGTAACTAAGCTTTAACTTTACTAAGGTAAGCGGTTTAGATTTTTAATACAAAAGGATTTTCCCGCTAATTCTCGTTCCCGTAGGATACTCCTAAGTATACTTATAACCTGCCCAGGAGTATGAAGAATAATTGTACAAAGTTTTGTTAAAATCCGTTGAGTAGTTTTTGTTTCTATAAGGAACATACATACCTACAGACAGACAGACAGAGAGACAGACAGACAAAAATTTTACTGATTGCATTTTATTTTTAAAATATAATAGTTATAGTTATTTTGAAAATATATTTCATGTACAGAATCGACCTCTCTACAGATTTATTATAAGTATAGATTATTTCAACAGTTGTATTGCAACATAGCAAAAGTGACAAAATAACAGAAGATAAAGATGATTGATGAAACCTTTCACCATTACAATTTAATTTTTTCTGCTGAACATAAGCTAAAAATATTCTGAAAATATGTAGTAAAAAACTTTGATAACTTAATATTTATTTATTTAGAAAGGTACCAACCAACAGTACATGTATGTACTTACACTATTAAAAATACATTATTTGATAATAAAATTACGTATTTATTTATTTATTAGGACTCATTTATACCATACCATGATTTACAATGTTGGAGTCAGTGTTTGAGCTTGTCACTTGACAGCCTGGCACACTTTTACGATGGTGGATCAAAGTAGTTGGGTTTGACTATAGAGCGACAGAACACGCACACAGTCACAATCGTTTAAGTGTGAATAAAAATAGCATTGAAATTACCTAAACTTGACATGCCACGCTAGACGTAAACGCTCTTAAGCTGGCGATTAAAGAGAAACCAGGAAGGAATAACAACGGGAATGCTGGTATTTTTTGTCGCAAATAAAAATAAATCACATTAGCAGGTTAACTGTTGCCATCTTAAATATTTAAAGTTTGATTCTAATGGCTCGCATCTGGGGGCACGGCAGTGCCCCCACCAAGTCGAGCAAAAAAGCGGCACGGCCGTACCATCCTTTTCTCGAAGCAATTCAGGCCATTTTCGACCGCCTGTAACTTCGTTGTGGATAAAACTAGAAGGCTGAATTTTCATTAGCTATGCAGGCATTGTAAAGACACGGTATATTTAAAATTTCATTCAATTTGAACCAGTAGTTTAAGAATTATAACGGGTCAAAGTTACTTAATTTTGTCACTCACTGACTGACTCACTGACTCACTGACTCACCGATCATCAAAACTCTAAGGCACTTCTAGCAGACCTAGAAGCTTCAAATTTGGAATATAAGTAGTGTTTGGTGTATGAATCAAGGAAAAACTAAAATATTTGGGGGCACGGTAGTGCAACCGCCAAGTCGAGTAAAATTTTTCAATTTCGGTCCAGTTTTCTAGATACATAACTGCTGTCTACAAAATACAAAAAGAAATGATATTTGGGGGCACGGTAGTGCAACCGCCAAGTCGAGTAAAATTTTTCAATTTCGGTCCAGTTTTCTAGATACATAACTGCTGTCTACAAAATACAAAAAGAAATGAGATCCCATCAAAAACAATACTTGTCAAAAAAACCAAGTCTCGCAACTCAGTTGTTCTACGGTAAAAAGTTGTGAGATCCATGTAATACCAAGTCCAGGCCAGGAAATCTTTAACGTTTTACATAAATATATTGACTTGGCCATCGCATGAAAACACGTGTAAATTAAATTATTTAGTGCGATGGCCAAGTCAATATATTTATGTAAAACGTTAAAGATTTCCTGGCCTGGACTTGGTATTACATGGATCTCACAACTTTTTACCGTAGAACAACTGAGTTGCGAGACTTGGTTTTTTTGACAAGTATTGTTTTTGATGGGATTGACTTTTCAGCACCCCACTGATTGAATTAAAAGCGTGGTAAAGTATCGGTATACATTTTGTAATTAGATGTTGTGCATTGTTGTAATGAAATATGACATTCCATTTTTATTGCTTCATGGTTTATAATTATAGCACGCAGCAGTTTTCAACGCTAACCCAACTTTGGATTGAGCAATTAAGCAAGCGAATGTTAGTTTACAATATATTGCAAAATATTATGCTTATTGTGCAATTGGGCTGGCAATAACTCATCCGCCGCAATAGGTGTTGCGACTCGTGACACGCGGGTAATTTATGCGATCACATCGCACTCTTACTTCGATGTCGTGTCGCAGATGTCTTCATCCATGTCATCGGCAACAGTCTAATGACATACCCCGAATCTCCGGCCTGAAATGTTGATCAATGTAATCACGATTGCGTGCTCTACCCAGAGGTCGTTCTTTGCAAAAGTTGTTTTGATTTGGGCACTCGTCGTATCTCATATAGACGCAAACTACATAGTCGCTCTGAAATAATAGATTTGCATTTTGCAAATGACTACTTAAAAACTAAACGGATTTAAATGGTAAGAATTTGAATCAAAATTGTTCATTAAGGGATGTTGTTACTACTTATTAATATGGCAAATTAAATTTGCATGTAGGTAGGTACTCGTATTTGAATCAGTGGCACATTTGCACTTTCCACCTCACGCTCTATATGGGCCGTCACAATCCACCGAAGGGTTCGCAGTGGTGCGATTTCAGTGACGGTTTTATGGCCGGTGGGACGATCTCGAATAAGGGCCCTCGAGACGTTACAGCCGGATTCCCATTCTCAACACCCGTCACTTTATATCACCTGCTACTTTTCCTCTTAGAATATGAAATAGGATTTAGCAAACACATACATTTGGTATGCAACGATCCTATTTCCACTATCATCAAATCTTTCTACACAAGTCTGATACACGCGGACGTCGTATGAATAATTTATTTAGTTATTATCGCGGCCCTTTGTTCCGTTATTCTCTAATATCGACGCAAAGAAAGAAGCTGTACGAAGCAGCGATGTGGCCGCTGGCTATGCAATGTTTGCTCTCAAACAGAGCTGCTATCGCTACAATGACCCTTATCTCTTGGCAGCTTCTGGCTCCCTTAATCATTTCATAACTTGGCACTAATGTTTCCGCGGTATATTTTATTTACGCCCAAGAGACCAGAGTGTGCCTGTTTGGGGGTTGCGTATCATGTCGAGAAGTTTATCCCCATTTGGTGGGAGGGGATAATTCCCCGTAATGTCGGGATTAGACCGCGACCCTGTACTATGTGCCCTTTGATGACAAATGGGAAGATATCAGACTCGGAAACTTTTCTTTTACTAAATTCTATGGAAAGTAAGAATAATATAAGCTGTCTTTTGATTTTCATAGCTATTTTTGCTTCGCGTAACAAGAAAAGTGTAATTTTCCCTCATGCTTCCATCTTAGTGAATATTTGGAGTGCGATTACGATTTTGCCCAAGTTCGAGGACTTAGCGATTTCTTCTCCAAACCTTATCTCGGCAATTTTGAGAGAATCCCCCGACTCTGCTCTATTGCCTTCGTTTTTGAATAAAATTGATTTCAAATCGAGATTCCAGATTGAAGTGCACGGAATTAATCCAGCCGTTGATTGAAAAGTTTAACTCGTGTCTTCGGTTCAGAGAATTCTGATAGCTTTTATAATATCTGGTACTAGAAACACGTCCTGACTCCCGACTTCGCCCCCGCCCGAGATTTTTTCATTTGTTAATGATGTTAACTTCTTTTTGTTTGTGTGTAAAACCACAGGTAAACTCTTTAATTTGGTTACTCAATATAAATAATTGTAACCAAATTAAAGAACTGGTTTACGCGTAGGATGTGGCGTAGGACAAAGGTCTTGTAGATTGCCAAAATTATTTTTCTCGTTCTTATGTCGTTTGGAAGTAAGATATCAATTTAGCAAGTAATTTGAAAATAAAAGTTGACAAAAAATGCCAATGAAGTTATACATAAACTAATGGTTTTGTAATCACTGCCATTATGTACTCGTTAAGCACGATGCTCAATGTAATTAATAATGTTTTTTGTGTTTTCCTCTATTACCTACTACGTCTGAACTATGACCGGAACTTGATACCACAACTAGTCTTTCTGAAGTACTTGATGACAATTTAATGATAGATTTTATAGCTAAATTCAACTATGTCGATAAAGCCTGTGAAAACTGTGCTCTCTATATTATCGATACAATAGATACTATCGATCGTTTTACGATATTTTGATTAGTATCATTAATTTTATTGTATGTTTGCCACATTACTACGAACAAAGTGTTTGGTTTTTTTCCACACACATAAAACTAAATACTGCTACACTGTAAAGTAAATTGGACCAACTTTGGGGTGATATCGCGTTCGCGATATTGTTATTTGTTAACGGCTACTGTATCGTAACGTTTAACGTTTGATATCACTTTAACTTCTATAGCGGTGTTATTATGACTGTTGTAAATAGAACGCGGAATTCGTTGGAATTTTATATTTATATAATCCTATGATTACTTATCAACTTAATATCATGGTGATTCATCCATTATTATTTAAATAAATTACCTACGCACGTTATTTACGACTCGGTCGTTATATCTGACGATAATCAGATATTATTTTAGGGTCTTTTACGGACTGGAATCTATTTTCTGCGTATAATGAAAGCACATGAATTATTCCAAAAGGTCTTATTTTCTCTCAACTCTGATGTCGTTTCTGTGGCTCTATAATAAATAGGCAGGTAATAGGCAATTTTCTGATATCAGATTAGTTTGCTTTCTAGACGTAGAGTTTAGTTGCCCTGAAAAAATATTATTTTACAAAAAAGTTCTGGAAAGATTCAGTTCAATAATATCTATTTACACAAGTATATTTCGTTCGTAGCATCTACATGTAAAGACGGCATATCAGAATTCAAAGGGTCTTGAGAGTCTAGACATATACTCAACATCAAATAAACCGCACCTTCCGCGACGCGAACTTTAACGATTTTCTTCTGACACAATCATGGTGCCCCAACAATATTGGTGTTATTTGAAAGCCCAATAAATATCCTTAAAGAAAAACACATTTAATTTCTTAATAAATGATTAACATATACCATAAATGTGACTTGAAAAAATACCTCACTTTGGGCCCACCTATGGGATCTATTAGACCAATTTTTATGGTTATAAAACCAAATAATGATTTCACGTGTCCTCTTTAACAGATGGATAGCGATTAATCCCAACTTAACAGTTTTATAGCCATAAAAGTTAGCTCTAGCGTAACTACCTATTTTTTGAAGAAGTGACTCTGGATCCTTCTAAAGACACATTTTTGGGGTAAAAACCTTTCCTTTAATGAAATGAAGGTTAGAACTAGGCTTTTAAATGGTGCCAATATTGGTGGGAAGTGGGGATACATACGTTTGAAAATGCTTGTCGCGGGAGGTGCGATTTATTTGATGTCGAGTGTATTTTATAGATATTGTATTTTTATTGTTATTGTAACAAACAATACATTTTTTTATTTTAACCGTGCTATAATCAGTTTCTGTATATTCTCAATTTTGATAAGAAAAAAATCCCTACCTGCAATTATTTCCAATAAGCAGTATGTAAGTTCAATGTAAGTCTGCCGGTACGAGATGGATGTATGTGCCTACATTTTAATCTATCTCACAACTTGGCCGTTCGGACTTCTTACAAACTTAAATTGGCCGCATAGCCGTTGTTTACAGCAACTAGCGGCATCCAATCGTCCGGGAAATTATTAAGGCGGGCGGATGTTGGGCGGCGCCCGCCCTCGACGCGTCGCCATGGCAACCAACCAGCTGAATTAGTTAACGAATGATGAACCCACCCTCGAATCGACACCGTTCGATTGTTGTCGAGTTTCTATGCATTTTTGCAAGTCTGTTTTATTTACAACTTTTAATTAGTTGCCGGTCGATGCGCTTTTTTATGCCTTTTTTCAGTCTTCTATGAACCCATGCTATAACTATAAACGTAAGCTTAATGTGGAACAACCCTTCTTTTATGGAACTCACTTCGCATGAAAGAAAGATGTAAAAATATCTTCTTGAAATTTTGGTTATTGAAGGTTTTATTTCAGGTTAGTATAACCTGTGTTCGATTTAATTATTAAAAAAAATATAATTTCAACTAAATTGTAAGAAAAGATTTTGAAGTACGATTAAGTGGGGACTTTATGACCTGTATTTAATACAAATAACACATTTTGATGACGTTACAAAACTGAAGATTCATTTATGACGAAAGTTTCAATTGATGAATGAAGTACCATATTATTATCGGTCTCGTTCAAAGTATTTCCAAGTGTTTTCGTGCTTCAATAGTCTGTCGCCAGCAGTAATCTTTGTATGATTTACGAAATCTGTGACTAATGAGTGCATTTCGATACCTATAAATTTCGTAATTGGATACGTGTACCAGCAGCGAAACTAATTGGTGAAGAAAAAACGTATCTGTGCGAGTAACACAATTTTCTAATTGGAACAATAGACGTAAACAGTTTTATAAATGTTGAAATTATAATGTTCTTACAAGTTACATTCCTCCCGCAATTCATATTATTCGGAAAGTCATAATTAACGCTAACGTGCGAGTTTTAAAGTAATTAAACGCGTCTACGCCTCTCCGGGCCGCAATGGAGCTACACCATTATGATTGAAGTTATAATGAATTAACGAGTTTTACACAAAGTTAACTCCATAACGAGCCGACTTGCAGACGCGCAGTCTTTTAATCTCATCAGCCCTTGAATGCAAACTCTGCTTCGTTAGATAACCCTATTTGACTTCTCTAGGATTAATAGTGCACTTTTCTTTTTGTGCTTTGGGTGTCGCGACGACGAGGTCTTTGACCGACGCCATCGGTTGCCATAGCGACGTGTACATGACGGCTACACTGAGCATACCTCACACGGGCTATGAAAAAGCTTATTATGAAAAGAGCCTTACAAGGTCTTTTTATTCCTCGTTAAAATTCTGCTTTTCTGCCGTAGGCTAGGCAGGTAGCCAGCCTGGCACTTACGCCAGCGCCGTTAAACGCCCTTCGTGTCAGGGGCTTTTCAATTTTCAGATTGTTTTAATTACCTGCTCTGCATGAAACTAAGTAAACGTAAGCGATACCGGTACTCACATTTTCATATTTGAGACTTCTAAAAAATATCATGTCGCATTGTCATTCAGTTTAGTTTGGGTTGCTGACAGTAGATAAGATAAAAATAAAATGAGATGTACATACTTACTATGTTTGAGCGAGCTACAAGCGTTGTGAAAATCTATTCGAGTAAAATGAAAACAAGATTTTCCTTTTCCAACATGCAATCTGTTTCCAGATCTATGGTTGAAACTACTAACAAGCGGGCCGCGGGTGAATTTATTTATTCAGTTAGTGGTAGTGCCGGCTGGGTCCAAAATAACTTGGATGCCGACTTCTATTATAACACAATATCGACTGTTCTATTCTATTTACTGTTACGACTTCCGATGTGGCGAATTAAGTTAGGGATGTCCAAAGCGGACATCAAACCCAAAACTTATTGAAAAAGGGCTCCCCATTTCACGTCCACTTTCCCTCCTTATTTATTATGTAAATGTTAGACGATTGCATACTCATGCTTATGTTTCGTGTACGTCATCCTATTTATTTACGTTGAGAATTTCGGCAGAGCCCGATATTTTCCTCTTCAGATCTTTTGTTTGATGTTGTTCGGCCGAAATATCTTTACGGTCGAAGAATTTGTTCGGCTCTCTCATGAAACTGGGGTACATTTTCAGTTACTCGCTGCGCAAAAATGCTTACTAAGTTTTTTAGGCCTAGCTTGTTAGCCGGTAAATGTTCTCATAATAATTTACGAGCTTTTTCAGTTTTATTCATCATGTTATGAATTTTCATATTACAGAGTTGCTTTATTGTGAGTAGGTACCGTAAAAGTTTTTATATTCGTAGCGCAATCGTGTTAGGCTCCATTGCTACATATTGTACATGCTAGCGACTCGTTAGTTTCAGGGAGACCTAATTCTTTATAATATTTTGACGGTAAACATGCTTGGGTCTCGCAATCATTTGCAATATCATTAACCTTCTCTCATAATATGTCTGTTCATGCAAATTTCGTTTGTTGGGAACCTTGTTCGTAAATTGCTCGAGTGATCTATCCAGGGTTGCGGCCATGATGTTCCTACGTGCCGCTGGCTGATGGAGCGTGAATGGGCGCACCGGATCCCTGCTCCGCTGCGCTCATTGTCCTCTTCCGCGTGCATGTAGCGTGCACGTGCGATCTATCGTCATAACGTTCCCTGCTAACTGTCCCCCATAGTCAATGATCATATCAAATAAACCATTCCATGAATGGGCCTAGGCTTTCAATGGAATGTTGGCAGCAATAAACTAGTGTCTAAGCTGTTATGAACAAGGATGATTTACAGGAATATTTAGAGCGATCTCAATCCTTTCAAATGTCACATGTTTTAATAGTTGCAATAAAACATAAATGTGTCAAAGGGTTAGTAAATGTTTGTTTCTCTTTGACATTTAGAAATCTTATCTTACGACAACGACATAATTTCAGCATAGGCATAATGCATGTAGGTAGGTTCAAAAAAAAGTATGTGGATTTCGGATGTCGCTTGCTTACCTTCGGATTTGATATTCCCTTATAGCCCCTAAATCTGAACGAATATTTATAGAATCTTTCTGCTTTGTTTCCAGGGAACAAAACTATGGATAATAATGGAGTACCTGGGCGGCGGGTCGGCGCTGGACCTGATGAAGGCGGGCAGCTTCGAGGAGATGCACATCGCGGTGATCCTGCGCGAGGTTCTGCGCGGCCTGGACTACCTGCACTCCGAGCGCAAGCTGCACCGCGACATCAAGGCCGCCAACGTGCTGCTCAGCGAGATGGGCGACGTCAAGCTGGCCGACTTCGGTGAGTACGCGGCTGCTGCAGGCGGTGCGAGGTGATCACAGCGCGGTGATGCTGCGCGACTGGACCCTGCACTCCGAGCGCAAGCTGCACCGCGACATCAAGGCCGCCAACGTGCTGCTCAGCGAGATGGGCGATGTCAAGCTGGCCGACTTCGGTGAGTGACGTGGCTTCTGTAGGCGGCTGCGAGGAGACCACAGCGCGGTGATCCTGCGTGAATGTAGAATTACAGCGCCTCATCGCTCAGTCGACGCAGCGACAACGCAAGGCACTACTAACCCACTAGACTGAGACCAGTTGAGAATCAATCATTCAACAAGCAGAGAAATTCATTACTGAAAGCCAAAGTCGCACCCCATTTACTTCTGCATTCAGTCTACCGCGTGCTCCAAAATATGATCGATTGCATCTATTAGTGGGCAGGCAATCCGCAATTACTTTCCAATTTGCGATTTCGCCTCAGATCATATTTATTCCATGACAGAGTTTTAATGCATAGACGTTAATTGATTACATTTGGGCGTGTGGGTATACCAGAGTACCAGTAAAGTCGCCAAATGCTGTCGCAACGGTCGAGCGGCTGCTCCTTGTGCCGCTATAAAACGAGCGATGCGTGGAGACTGAGCACGAAAATAATAAAACCGTAATCTAATCAATGATCTTTGATACGCGCGAGCGGGCTGGAAGAATTCCGCATATCAGATACATTCAATTACCCATAATCTGTCATATTGGAATATGAAATATGTTTCCTTTGTCGACGTGTTTGTTATGCTGTGCAACTTTCCAGATTTATAGTCTATCCTGTTACAATATACATCCAATTCTAATCTGGAGACCGTCATAGATAAGCTAGAGACATTCCAAATGCGAAATCGAAAACTAACCCTTACCCGATAGGGTAAGGGTACATGATAATGTACATGGCATGAATTCGTAATACGGTCTTAGTATTTCGTTGCTAGCGCCTTGTGCATTTATTATGCATCAAGTGCGAGGTTATGTATGTAGGTACGGTGGCAAGACGGCATTACCTTGTTAATCAAAGTCTTCCCGCTACGAGTTAACCCTGCCTAGACTCCGGGGACACTTTGGCGCCCGGCCAGTGTTTGATGAATATTTGCGCAGCGGACTGCGCTGCAAAGACAACACGGTTACCCTTTTAGTATTAAAAACATGTTTAGTAAACAAACTTTGTTATTACAATGCACTAATTAGTTACCCAGCTGACTAAGAAATTTTGTCGTTAAATCTTAAAATAGAAACGTGGTTGCATGTTATAAAATGGCGTGACGTAGTATTTTTATTTTATGTTGAAAATAGAAACGTGATGCGATTTCCACGTGTAAGATTTTACGTCATTGTAAAGCTGTTATCTATTGCATTCATTAAGACGCTTCATTAATTTTCGTCTTCTACTCTGGGCAGAAAATAATTAATCTTTCGAACGATTAAAAAAAAAGATATCTGACAATAAAAAATGGGCCCTAATATCATGGTAGAGCCCATCTCTAGTGACCAGTTGCAAATAGACAGTTTGACACCATACCCCAACAATTCGAAACCACAACTTTTTTAAAAAGACCCTTCATTCTGGTCTTATAAACTTAATTAATTTTAAATTACCTGTAAATTAGGATTTTTGTTCGCATTGTAATTGAAAAAAGTCATTGGATTGAGTTGAAAAAATAGTGACGTCACTTGCTTGTAGTGCCATACAAAATCTATGGGAGAGTTTCGTTTTGACAGTTTTAAAAAGTAGGTCAATTGATTGGTGGTGTCAACATGTCTATTGCAATCGGCTAAAGCCAACTCTGTGTTTCTAGGTGTCGCGGGCCAACTAACGAACACAACAAGTAAACGCAACACATTCGTCGGCACGCCCTTCTGGATGGCGCCAGAGGTGATCAAGCAGTCGTGCTACGACAGCAAAGCCGACATCTGGTCGCTCGGCATCACAGCAATAGAGTTGGCCAAGGGAGAACCACCCAATTCCGAGTTGCACCCAATGAGGGTGCTCTTCCTCATCCCCAAAAATAACCCCCCACAGCTAACGGGGAGCTATTCGAAACCGTTCAAAGAGTTCGTCGAAGCGTGCCTTAATAAGGATCCAGAAAATGTAAGTCATCTCTGTCTGATTCTCATTTGTTTACCGACCACATTCAAAATCAAATATGACGAAAACTAAGTAGAATCTTTAGCTATGTTATTTATTAGGTATTATCTTCGAGGCTCAACGCCTATTACTTCTTAACAGTTCAGTAGTTGTATTAAACAATGAGAAATATAAAACTATTTATTTAAATTCACTGTGATTTAGAAACAGCAACACTTACATTGCAAGTAAGTACCTAATTAAAGCTAAACTGTAAAACGTGCCTTAATAAGGATCCAGAAAATGTAAGTCATCTCTGTCTGATTCTCATTTGTTTACCGACCACATTCAAAATCAAATATGACGAAAACTAAGTAGAATCTTTAGCTATGTTATTTATTAGGTATTATCTTCGAGGCTCAACGCCTATTACTTCTTAACAGTTCAGTAGTTGTATTAAACAATGAGAAATATAAAACTATTTATTTAAATTCACTGTGATTTAGAAACAGCAACACTTACATTGCAAGTAAGTACCTAATTAAAGCTAAACTGTAAAATGTACGAACGTAGCTATACTAATTACGATTGACTAAATTATTTGGAAGATTGCACAAATAAAGGTACTTTACTCTGCCATTTGAGTTAAGCTTTCTCTACTGTTGATCGCGAATGGCCCCAAAGGAATTTTAAACCATTCCGTGGAAGTAAAATAAAGAGCTAAGGAGCAATCTTATTTCCGTTTCTTCGGCGAAGGAAGCAAACGTGATTAAAGGCTCGCTACAGTTAAATAATAGACCGGGTTAATTCACATCGGCCTCTGATCTCTGAATAAACGGTAGCTTAATTAATGGAGCGGCTAATAAAGTTGTTGGATTTTGTGTTAAAAATATACTTTTATTAAAAAGTATGAGGTTTAAGCTTTAGCCTCAAAATAGTAAGCCATTTTCAACCAACCAAACGAGAAAAGTTAATCCTATTCGCTCTCAATTAAATGTTCTTTATGTTATCCGATGTCGAGCATTCTGTCGTTGTTCTATCTTCGTGCGACGTTTTAGGAATTTACTACAAATGCTCGCTTGATCCCGTCAGTATTCTGGTTCAAATATTCTCGCTAATTCTAAATGATGATAAAATAAAATAAATTACCAGATTAACAAGGAGGAATATCGAGCGAAGAATGCTCTTACTCTAGTTTTATGCTCATGTTTATCTCAAATATTTGGAATGGTTTGGTTTGAACAATACACTTCATGTTTATTTAAATTCGTAATGATAACATTATTTTCCACTCAGGTGAATACCTATCGCAATGTTTTCAAATAATAATGCTTATCACTTATTCATAACCGTACTTACGGTAATTTGGCGTTCGTACATTTATTGCATGCTACCAAACAAAGCAATTTGAAGTAACGTAGGCAAATGAAATTAGGTCGATTTAACGTAAATTATTGGACGAGGTTTGCGGTCGGTGCGGTTGAAAAACGTGTAATAATAATGATTGCTCACGTTACCAAATGCCAAATATTATCAATTAATATTTAAGAAATATTTTGACTATGACTAAATAAATTACAGTAATAGTGAGCTTATTCAAAAAAATAAACTTATATGACTGCCGTTTGTTGTAGGTTAAGATTCCATGGTTCACGTATCACGTATGCCGGGTAGGGTTGCGGGTTAGAATCCTGTACACTACAAGTAGTATGTGTGTCTGTGAACATATGTATGTTTATGTTCGTTGTTTAGTTAAGGGACAAGTTTTGTTTAATTTTATACTAGATGGTGCAGTATTGTGCTAGTGCATTTATTTACGTATTATTTTTGTTACGTTTCCAGAGGCCGACGGCAAAAGAGTTACTAAAGTTCCAGTTCATCAGGAAGGCGAAGAAGAATTCGTATTTAATGGATCTTATAGATAGGTATAAGAAGTGGAAGGCGCAGCGAAGCGAAGAAAGCGAGACCGAGTCGGAGAACTCAGATTCGTACGTATTCTATTACAAATTTAACAAACCAGCTTCGTACGTATTCTGTTACAAATTTAACAAACCCATATTTCCCACGGGCCACTGGAAAGTAATTTGCTTACAATTTCCAGCCTCTAATGTTTTTGTGAAATACGAATACATTGGGGCTTTGTTTTGCATAATGATTTTGATTTATCGACTTGATACGGCTCTTGGAAGCGTTATTTATACGGTGTTTGAGAGAAAGACCCTGAATGTAATAAAAAGTCTATTAAGAAAATAAATATTTGCTTTTATTGCTGTACTTATAATACCACTAAAGTGACAAATGCGCAAGAGCAGAACAAGTTACTGTTCTGAACACTTAAAGCTAGCAGCTGGCGCATTCACATGTAGAGTCACTTTGAAATTATGTTTTTAGACCAGGGATCAGTAGCCAGGCATGTATTCTCCATGTAAAGCCTCTTCTATCCGTAGACCAGTTCTAGTCTGAAAACCAGTGAAAACCACGGAGGCTGTCAAATATTTTTAAACAATTTTTTTTAAAATGCAAAACAAGGCAGATATTTGACCGCAATCGCATCTGGACTTTATTAATTGTTGAATTTGTTATCAATACATAAATAAATTCACATCTGTGTTTTCAGGGAGGAAGGCAGCCGCGGCGACGGCGAGGCCGACGAGCCGTGGATCATGACGGTGCGCGGCGGCGCCGGCGCCCGGGCGCTGCAGCCCGCGCTCCCCGCGCACCCGCCGCACCCCGCCCACCCCCCGCCGCACGTCCCGCCGCACGCGCAGGACGACAAGCAGCGCCGGGCGATGATGGACGACACAGGTACACATTACAATTAGAACCGTATTGATATGGCGTTACGGTGCATCAATTCGTCACCTAAACACACCTGCGCTGCAGCCCGCGCTCCCCGCGCACCCCCCGCCGCACGTCCCGCCGCACGCGCAGGAGGACAAGCAGCGCCGGGCGCTGATGGACGTCACAGGTATGTAGCTTCTAAATTGAATCGTAATGATATACAGTGGAATCTCTATAACTCGAACCTCGTTAAGTCAAAATCCTCAGTAAGTCGAAAAAAATTGCCATTCCCTTCCGCTGAGCACCTAAATACGCGGTATCTCGAATTATTTAGACTTTGTAACTCGAACAAAATGTTATTTCCCTACGAAGTATTGATGATACATATTTATACTCTATAACTCGAAAAAAAGGGGACTCCGTAAGTCGTAGTTAGTAAAATATAATAACGTCTTACTTGGAATTCCCCGAAATAATAGCAATAAAATCCAAAATGAATGTTCGGGTTCGGGGCTTCTAATCTATTGTTTTTGTCTTGTACACGTGCAATGAAAGAATACATCAATGAAACTTTCTAAGTAACACAGCTGTGAACGTGATGTTTGTCCTTGTCGCCACAGGACACGATTACTTATAGCGAGCTTGTCCGTCCTCTACAAGTCGAAATTTCAGCAGTTAAGTCCTTGTATCTCGAAGTTCTTGTTAAGTCGAAAACTCGTTAACTCGATTTTTTTTGCATTTCCCTTGAGATTCGAGTTATAGAGATTCCACTGTAGTGTTACGGTGCGTTACTGTTTATTGTCTACACGACGTGGATCATGACGGTGCGCGGCGCCGCCGGCGCGAGGGCACTCCAGCCCGCGCTCCCCGCGCACCCGCCGCACGCGCAGGAGGACAAGCAGCGGCGGGCGCTGATGGACGACACAGGTAATTTGAATCGTAATGATATGGTGTTACGGTGTATTATTACCTAAACGCCGTAGTTCATGACGGCGCGAGAGCTCTCCAGCCCGCGCTCCCCGCGCACCCGCCGCGAGAGCACTAGCCCGCACCCTACTCACCCCCCGCCGCACGTCCCGCCGCACGCGCAGGACGACAAGCAGCGCCGGGCGATGATGGACGACACAGGTATGTGGCTTCTAATATGAACCGTAATGATATAGTGTTACGGTGCATTACTCTTCGTCACCTACACGCCGTGGATCATGACGGCGTCGGCGCTCCCCCCTCACCCCTCGCCGCACGTCCCGCCGCACGCGCAGGACGACAAGCAGCGCCGGGCGATGATGGACGACACAGGTACACATTCTAATGTGAACCGTAATGGTATGGTGTTACGGTGTATTATTACTTAAACGCCGTAGTTCATGACGGCGCGCGGTGGCACTGGCGTGAGAGCGCTGCACCCCGCCCACCCCCCGCCGCACGTCCCGCCGCACGCGCAGGACGACAAGCAGCGCCGGGCGATGATGGACGACACAGGTACCTATGTGGCTTCTGGACGACACAGGTACACATCGTAATGTGAACCGTAATGATATGGTGTTACGGTGCATTACTCTTCGTCATCTAAACGCCGTGGATTATGACGGCGCCGGCGGTCCCGCCGCACCCTACTCACCCGCCGCCGCACGTCCCGCCGCACGCGCAGGAGGACAAGCAGCGCCGGGCGCTGATGGACGACACACGTACACATTGTTATGTGAACCGTAATGATATGGTGTTACGGTGTATTATTATTCGTCACCTAAACGCCGTGGATCATGACGGCGCGCGGCGGCGCGAGGGCACTCCAGCCCGCGCACCCCCCGCACCCCACCCACCCGCCGCCGCACGCGCAGGAGGACAAGCGCCGGGCGCTAATGGACGACACAGGTAGACATCGTAATGTGAATCGTAATACTATAGTGTTACGGTGCATTACTATTTGTCACCTAAATGCCGTGGATCATGACGGTGCGCGGCGGCGCCGGCGCCCGGGCGCTGCAGCCCGCGCTCCCCGCGCACCCGCCGCACCCCGCCCACCCCCCGCCGCACGTCCCGCCGCACGCGCAGGACGACAAGCAGCGCCGGGCGCTGATGGACGACACAGGTACACATTACAATTAGAACCGTATTGATATGGCGTTACGGTGCATTACTGTTCGTTACTGATCATGACGGCGCGAGGGCTCTCCAGCTCGCGCTCCCCGCGCACCCGCCGCCGCACGTCCCGCCGCACGCGCAGGACGACAAGCAGCGCCGGGCGATGATGGACGACACAGGTATGTGGCTTCTAAATTGAACCGTAACGTGATGGTGTTACGGTGCATTACTCTTCGTCATCTACTCGACGTGGATCATGACGGCGCCCGGGCGCTGCAGCCCGCGCTCCCCGCGCACCCCCCGCCTAAACGCCGTGGATCATGACGGTGCGCAGCCGCACCGGCGCGAGAGCGCTATAGGTATGTGGATTCTAAATTGAACCGTAATGATATGGTTTTACGGTGTATTATTACTTAAACGCCGTAGTTCATGACGGCGCGAAGGCGCTCCAGCCCGCGCACCCGCCGCACCCCGCCCACCCCCCGCCGCACGCGCAGGACGACAAGCAGCGGCGGGCGATGATGGACGACACAGGTACACATTCTAATGTGAATCGTAACGCTATAGTGTTACGGTGCATCACTCTTCGTCACCTACTCGCTGTGGATCATGACGGTGCGCGGCGGCGCCGGCGCCCGGGCGCTGCAGCCCGCGCTCCCCGCGCACCCGCCGCACCCCGCCCACCCGCCGCCGCACGTCCCGCCGCACGCGCAGGAGGACAAGCAGCGCCGGGCGCTGATGGATGATACAGGTACACATTCTAATGTGAACCGTAACGCTATGGTGTTACGGTGCATTACTCTTCGTCATCTAAACGCCGTGGATCATGACGGCGCGCGGCGGCGCGAGGGCACTGCAGCTCGCGCTCCTAAAGCACCCCCCGCCGCACGTCCCGCCGCACGCGCAGGACGACAAGCAGCGGCGGGCGCTGATGGACGACACAGGTACACATTGTAATGTGAACCGTAATGATATGGTGTTACGGTGCATTACTCTTCGTCACCTACACGCCGTGGATCATGACGGCGCGCGCGCTCCATCCCGCGCTCTCCGCCCACCCGCCGCCGCACGTCCCGCCGCACGCGCAGAAGGACAAGCAGCGCCGGGCGCTGATGGACGACACACGTACACATTGTAATGTGAATCATAATACTATAGTGTTACGGTGCATTACTCTTCGTCACCTACACGCCGTGGATCATGACGGCGCGCGCGCTCCATCCCGCGCTCTCCGCCCACCCGCCGCCGCACGTCCCGCCGCACGCGCAGAAGGACAAGCAGCGCCGGGCGCTGATGGACGACACACGTACACATTGTAATGTGAATCATAATACTATAGTGTTACGGTGCATTACTCTTCGTCACCTACACGCCGTGGATCATGACGGCGCGAGGGCGCTCCAGCCCGCGCTCCCCGCGCACCCGCCGCACCCCGCCCACCCGCCGCCGCACGTCCCGCCGCACGCGCAGGAAGACAAGCAGCGCTGGGCGCTCATGGACGTGGGTCATGACGTGGCCCCGACATGCGCAGGATGATAAGCAGCGGTGGGCGATGATGGACGACACAGGTACACATTCTAATGTGAACCGTAGTGATATGGTGTTACGGTGCATTACTGTTCATTACCTACACGCCGTGGATCATGATGTTGCGCGATGCCACTCTGTGAGGCTAGAACATAACGGGTAGAACATGAGCTATCGGACTTTTTCTCACCCTTTTCTTTACCTAGGAAAATAGTCTGTGGGGTCTGAATCCACTAACAACCTGGGGTTTTTTCCGCAATTCCGCCGCTTAGTGTTCAGCGCTTGTTCTTAACAACAACTTCAAACTGATAGGAAAACAGGACTGCCATCAACTGAAAGATACCATATCGACAAAAGGTCTAAGGAATCATTCTATCTTCGTTTTCGTTTCGTTTCTAAAAGAATTCCTCGATCGCAATATAGAAATGTAAAAACACCTGGTTATGAATAAAGAAATTTGAATTTGAATTTGAATCTTCGTTTCCAGTGGTGATCCCGCGACCACACTCGCCGGCGACGGTGGGCAACGGCGCGGTGGTGGGCCGCAGCGACGAGCCCGAGCCGCTCGCCAAGCCGCCGCCCATCAACAACAACACCGACAAACACCCGGTATGTAGCACTACGACACCTAGAAATACCCAGATATATCTTGGAAGGAATATTAAGCGTCATGTTCAGTAGATTTTCTAAAATTTTAGCGGTCTATTTATGTGTAATATTAACCATGAGGCCTAAGGCATAAGGCCGCAACTAAGTGCTCGGTTAGCGAAAGTACCCGGAAAGCTGCAGTCCGCGAGGAATGGCGCCGTATTACGAGGAACATCACTCTGAATCGTGATCCCAAATGATGACCACGACCACTCTGACAAGAGTGTACCGACTGAGAAGAAGAAGAATTAACCATGAACTGTTTGTGAACGTACATGAGTGTAGGCAAATTAAACAAAAAAGCGCAACATCACTTTTTTTTAAATAAGGCCCATTCGATGTTGATGAAGTTGAGTTTGAAAAACTGAACCTGCTAGGTTTTTTTACTCAAAATCTGTAGAGAATCTAGTTTTGACAGTTCATCGTTACCATTGGTGTCTGATTTCTTATTTTAAACTCTACTTAATATAATAAAAGCAGCCATAAACGACTTTTTGTGTAAATGTCAACGTAAAATTGTAAACTCCATCAGGTTAGTTAGCAGTGGGTTAAATTAGGTTAAATTGTAATTTCACTACGTCAGATCAGATTATAATCTGACGGATGATTTTACGGTGACATAAACTAATCAACATAGTTCTAACAAACTGAGTGTTTTACATAATAAAAACTAATACTTACATTTTATAATGTTCCAGCCTCGACAATCGCCGAACGTGCCTACACCGGTAGTGGAACAGCGGAGCGCTAAGGAGAGAGAGCGCGAGCGCGAGCGAGACAGGGACAGGAGCGAGCGGGACGAGCGCAAGGAGCGCGCCGACCACGCCCCCTCCAACCGCGACAGTGTAGTTTATAATAATAAAGCCGTGAGTACAACGTTGGATTTACATTGTCAGAATAATAAAACCTAGTTTTATTCTTGGTTTTTGTTAATTTTACGTGGCTCAAAGGGGCTAAAGCCCGGTCTGTGAGCACGTAGAATTTTGCACACCCACTGCGGGCGCCCGTACAGTCGCGACAGCAATATAATTACGCGCCAGCGATAATGATGGGTAGCTTGGGGTCATTGGACAAAACCACGTGCTCGCAGACTAGACTATAGATCCCAGAGCCGTGAAACCAAACACACAACAAAAAGTTTTTACTAATGTATTTAGTTGATGGAATAATAGTATTTAATCTTGTATGAGGGTTTGGAAAATACGAAATCAAGCAATCACTTACTCCATTTTTATTTATTTTCAGGCTTCGCCTTTAGACCATAGAGGAACCAATAGTGAAGAAAACAAAGTTAGAAGGCATCCATATTTGCAGCAGCTAATTTATCCATTACTAAATGAGGTAAGTTATGTTTTACTACTAAAATATATAGAAATAAATACATGTATTATGTACAACTTAGATCTAAAAATCTCAATTAGAAAAAAAAGCTCTTAGTGACTACTTGTGACAAGCGCCCATGGCGTAAGCTGATAACGGAAAGTTTCGATCGAGTACCCTATACAATTGATCTTGCGGTCTCGCTTCTTGCATCAAGCGCTGTATTACATCAATAAATTTTATTAGGCATCCGAAACGCAGCGTTTTTGGCGCCTGTTCTTATAGTCCTTTTTTCTGTTATAGAACAAAAAGTGATTGAAATAAGATAGATCCGTTCTTTATAAAATTATTTTTACATTTTTGTTTCGGAACTAAAGTACGGCCAACTAGCAGCGATACAAAAGGTCGATTCGACTGTCGAACTGACAATCTATTCTGTCTCTTCCCATCTTGTGTATTTTGTCGTAATGTCTCGTTCTCCCGCCAAAATATGTCAAAGTCAAACCCCTGCTAATCCAAATGACCATGACATTGGGTTTGTTTACATGTATTGGTATCGCTTCTCGTTGGCCGTACTTTACATTTAAGTTGCAAAACCACACCTATTACAACTGCACTAGGTGCCTCACTACTGCCATTTTCTATGTTATAAATCTTAAATCTTTTCTTTGGACAATTTCACACAGCGCCAGCTAGCCCCAAAGTAAGCAACTTAATGCTTGTGTTATGGGTGCTAGCTTAACGGATATAATACTTATACAGAGTGTTAGGTAAATGGGTATATGAGCCGACACTAGTCCATGTTAACATGGTCATATAAATGGTATGGTGAAGTCAGAAATTTGATATCTTCATTTTAATTATTTTAATTTTTATACAAATCGGATTTTATAAAATTTATTTTGTATGAAAATTAAAAAAATTAAAATGATGATATCAAATTTCTGACTTCACCATACCATTTATATGCCCATGTTAACATGGGCTAGTGCCGGCTCATATACCCATTTACCTAACACCCTGTATACTTTTTTTTTTTTAAATACATACATATTATACATAGTCACACCCAGACCCGTCACAGAAATTAAAATTCATCATTTCAATTTCTGCCCGGCCGGGAATCGAACCCGGGACCTCTCTGCATAGTAGTCCGTTCTGAACCACTACACCAAACGGCCGACAACATGCCGAGTGTCATAACATGTTTATTGTTGGCAGCTGTCGCGCAAGCACGGCGCGGGCAGCGCGGCGGCGGTGGAGGAGCTGCGGCGCGCCTTCGAGCACGCCGAGCGCGCCGCGCCGCACCTCACGCGCGCCTTCGTGCAGCAGGTAACACCATCATCATCATTAGATTATTATCATCTCAGCCATAGGCCGTCCACTGCTGAACATAGGCCTCCTCCAATGATTTCCATATCGCCCGTACCTTTATGAGGTCGTTAACAACAGTTCTTTGTTTCAAATATAAAGAACTGTAGATGTTGATACGTATTAACATCGAAAAATCTAGAAGATGAATTAAAAAAAGGGGTTTCTTTCTATATTCTGGTCGCCGAGCACGTAGAATTTCGTCCAATGACCCCAAGCTACCCATCTTTATCGCTCACGCGTAATTATATTGCTGTCGCGACTGTGCCACGAGCGCCCACAGTAAGTGTGCGATCGCGATAGCAACATAATTACGCGCGAGCGATAAGGATGGGTAGCTTGGGGTCATTGGACAAAATTCTACGTGCTCACGGACCAGGCTTTAGGTATAAAACTATCTTTCACTGTTGTGTAATATTAGTCATTGAAGGAGGTTTGATGAATACTTACTTGCGTCATTGGTAAGGCCCGGTATCCACCAAAGCGAAGCGGAGCGAAGAAGTGTTTTGGATGGAAAGGGAAAGAAAGGATTCTTTCCCGCCCCGCTCCGCCTTGATGGCAACCGGGCCCAAGGAGATTTTTTTATTTTCTCTTTGTAAATAGCTAGCACTGTCTAATGGATTGGCGCTAGAGGCTAGAATTTTGAATTTCTTACTATGCAATAGTCCTTAAAGGTTTTAAACCTTTGTTTGTCAACTGTCATCCGCTTTGCAATGGAGGTAAGTCGAACCTTAATTTCGAACTCCTCCTATGTTCTTCTGATTAATTTCGTTGCGGGTCCAATGACAGTTTAACTTTCTCCCGGGACAAACTTGACCTTCATTGGTTGGGTTTTTGTGGCGTTCAAGCTGTAGATCCTGGCTACACAGGAGTTGCAGTGGTGGGAATAGTCCCGTATGCAATAGTTTGATAAACTACCATTCTACTTAATTTGTCTAACATTCTGATGTTGTTTCTGCAGGTGGTGCAAAGGGTGGCGACTCAGAGCCACGCGCCGCCTCAGCCCGCGCCGCAGCACTGGATGAGGTTGGTGGCTTTGTCTTACATTAGTACATAGCTTTAGCGCTTAACGCAGTTAATGCCTGAGGCTTGGTAGCGGCACGGGTACCCGTGGCGGCGGCGCGCGCATGTGTTCACGCGCACCGTTAGCGAAGACCAGGGGAGGTACTACTCCCCTGAAGCCAGTCGTCGCTTGCTCAAACAGAGCGAGCCACAGTCTGGGGCGGAGCCGCGAAAGAATGTCTAGGCCGTCTAGCTCGGACAATAACTCGCACCGTCGCAAAGACTTCGGGAGGACCCCGTCAGGTTTTAGTGAGAAGGCCCTGCCCATCTGGCAGGGAGAGCCTTACATAACCCACTGGTTCCCCCGGGCCAGTGGGTATGCAATTTCATGCATTTCCTGACGAAAAAAAAAAAAATGGTAGCGGCACGGGTGACATTAACTAATTACAAGGTTCGAGACTATATTGATGACAAGGTTGCGTGGTCAGTTCAGTCTGCATAGATGTACTTAAATTTGACTATTCTTACCGTTAGATAATTCCTGGCAATAAGTGGTGACTGAGTTTGTTCCGGCGTTTCTTCTCAGCACTTGCCATATGTTTGTCTCGAAGCGCTGGTAGGGCCTAAACGATAAGGAGACATGTAAAGTGCCCCATAAGGGCTACCTTTTCTTTTTTATTATTTTCTATTGACGTTCATAAGTGCCACTTGTGGTCTAAACTGAATAAATATTTTTGATTTTTGATTTTAATATGACGTGGCATACAAATCTGAAGTCTCGCTAAGGTTTGACCAAAGAGATAGAGAGAGATTCCAACTAATGCGCTGAGTTCGAAACTCAGTGTCGCATTAGAAATTCACACACACAAAAAAATCTAAATATGTGCTCATTATCCACTGCGGTAACAGTACTCAACGTTTGAATAATCTTTAGTACTACGCAAGCAATGTGTAAGCTGTTTACATTATGACGTCGCTGCTGTCATCTTTGCTGTCACGAGCAATGTGTTCTGTTTTTGGGCATATTGCTGCGACACCGGCCACGCCCCCTTGTCCCATCTCCCTTTAGTTTCTGTGATCTGTGGGTTTGACCGTCACAAAATCATCCTCCCGTGCCGCTCCCATATTCCAGGCACTGACTTAGTTAAGCGCTAGATATATAGTGCGTAACATACTGTAATAATAGAATAGAGTTGCCATGTCATTATGCATAAATGTATCCAAGAACTCCCAATATTTACTCATAAATCGAAATTAATTTATTTGCTTGAAAATGACAAATAGTGAGTAGCAAATATCTTACAACTTATTCAGTCAATGAGGGCTATCGTTTTAGCGCTCACCAGTTAGCGCCACTGTAGAGTAAGGTCCTGTCACTTGCTAGTAGCGAAGATCGCCAGGGGTGCCAACTGTTAAGTATAAAAACGATAGCCCTCATTAACAAAACCCTGGTACTGTGGTCTCTTTTCTATGCCTAATCGAGTCGTTTCTCTTCCGCAGGGATCTATAATAGAGTGGGCAGGTGGGTGGCGCCCTGCGCTGTGTTCTCGCTTCCCTTCCCGCGGCTACACCCCGCGCGCTCGCACGCCCCGCCACGACCCGGCACGGCCCGCACGTGGGTCCTTCACGACCCATATGTGGGTCCACACAACCAGACTGGCCCTCACCGGGCCCCTTTGTGGCCCTCCACCTAGGCCCAATGAGGCCGATGTGATCTCCGCTCGGGTCCGACCCGCCGGGACCCAACAGGTCCGCTCCCCATTTGGCTTGTTTTGTAAGAATGGCTCAAACGAGTTGATCCCAGCCATTTAAGAAGTGCGTTTGATTTTTATTTTATCAAAAAGTGAACGGGGACAGTTGAGCTGTAAACATTACATGATGCGAGCATGAAGTGTCGATTGTGATTCATCGATTCATCGTGAAATGTTTGCACGTCGCACTAGCGCTAATCAAATTGAATCGTGAGCATCATGTAAATGTTGTTTTTAAATTTTTTTGTTCTTTTAACTGGTTTTATACCTTCACATGTTTTCTGGAATGTTTCAATTCAATTCTGTTATGTAATACGGGCCTGTAACGTGTTACAGCCGTTCGCACACAAAAGACAAGTTATAGTTTTAATACGGTTCGCATGCTTTCATTCGCACTTGGCGAATATTTTTATTTGTCTAACATAACCGTCAAGTTATTTCTTACAAGTCAATCCGTTCACGAGTCAGATTGTAACGAGTGTCGACGCGTGTAGCCGCAATCGAGTCACAAAGTTGCAATGCCATAGTGTAATAAATAAAATGTAACGTAATGAATACTTAAGATGGTTATGTCTTATAATATTTTATATCATGCGCATTATTTATGTAAATATCACTTAGTTCTCGCCACCTATTCACCGTCTGTGCTAACAGGGGCCGGGCTCTCGAGTCCTGTAATTTACTTACATTTTAGTGGTTTCCTTTCCGTAGAGAGTTAGTGCGCGTAGTGGATCTAACTTATAAATATTCGTGGAGAGCTGATACGTTACACTTCGCCAATATTTTGCCATAATTATTGTTTTTTCTAAAATTATATTTACTAACTCGAGGTTTTTTGTATAAGAGTCTGATTTTTGTTGTGATCAGTCATTAAAATTCTAACATATTTATATATTCTTTAGAAATTGATATTTTAAAAGCTTGATATGTAGAAAGTGTTTAAGTGTCATTCCAGACAAAAGACAATATTGTCAGCATTTATAGATTATGTTTGTAACTTGTACATCGGTTTATCTCGTGGAGTTTGAAACATCTGTAAACTGCGTCCTTAAAATTGTTATAAATTCTGTAGTGTAGTTTTCAAAGTTAGTTTTTAATTGTGTATTTGGCTACTTACCGTTTACGTTAGTGACTAATCGATTTCTAAAACAATAATGTCGAATCACTTTTTCCATTCTAATTCTCGTAGTGTTGATTTTAGGCGTCGAAACGGTAGGGCGATTCGAGGAGATTTAAAAGTATTTTATGAAAAAAGTATTCAGACACTAAAGACCATTCAGTGTCAATAATAAAAAAAAACAAAAAACATGCTTAAATATGCGACAATATTTAGCGATCGGGGAGTATATAGAATATATTATTACGAAGACTACAAAACAATTATTATTGCTGTGTAAAAATGTAAACCTATTATAAATGTGTAAATTGTGTAGTATAATATAAAAAGCTGTTTTATGAAGTGTTCTTATAAGCGTATGAGGAATAGTCTTTCCAATGAGATGGTTCCGCGGTGGGCGGCGGCCGGCCCAGCGGTCCCTGCGTAGTCCTAATGTAAACGACTTGCTTCAGCGGCGACTGCGCTTGGCGCTTCATACATTTCCATACAATGAGGGTTTTCGCGATTGAAAAATCCGCCAGATGGCGGGACGTGGATGTGGGGTCTGACTGCTGCGTGATTGGTGGATTTTGACATATCTGTCAATGTCATGTCAAAAATAACCAATCATGCAGCATTTGGACGTCGCGTATTGCCATCTGGCGGATTTTTCAATCGCGAAAACCCTCATTGAAGACGCTTAGGCCCAGTTTCTGCTGAGCGCCTCGGTCCCGGCCGCCGCCCGCCCCGTGCCGTGTTTTGCCTTGAATTTTTGTTTAGCCATGTGTACGAACATGGGAGATGTTACGTTGATTTCGATGGATCAAAAATTATTTTTCCACTTGATCGTACGGTAATAAAGCGTGTAGTGTTAGAGGTGGGCGATAATTGTTGATTATTGATTAAAATTAGGTGTTTGTGGCATTGGATAGTAGTCGAGACGCGTTCGGCATGCGGCCGGTCGCGGGGCCGGGCGCGACGCGCGACTAGTCGCCGCCGCGTGTACACAACTAGTCGCCGCAGCGAGACGCGACTAGTCGCCGCAGCGAGACGCGACTAGTCGCCGCAGCGAGACGCGACTAGTCGCCGAGTCCGCCCGACGCCCCGCGGCCCGCCATGGATTGTGTAGTTGTTGTTATCTTCAAGAAATGCAGAATGTTCAAGACGGCGTCGTTTGGTTCATGGGTATTTGTGATCATAATTATTGCATAGTTAATAAAATAAAATCTATATTATTATAATATAAAAGTCTGTAATGAAACCGGTAGTCGCCGTGCAGTGTAGCCGCTCGCGCCGCGGGTCGTGTCCCGATTGTCGTTTGTGTGACGCTCGTCTGGAGCGGGTTATACTCGTACTTGGCCAGTAACCGCGCGTGGGCTAATTATCGCTCTTAATTTAGCTATCTTTTTGACAGTAATAGTTTGCAAACAAATGTCCAAGGAATCCATCGAAAGATTTGTTTTGTTTCGTGTGGTTTTTCTTCATTTTTTTTTCTAAATTAGTTATTTTCTTTTGTGCCGTTCTCGGCGCAAAGTTACTAAAAACTAAAACATGGAATGCATTAATTAAAATGTTTTGTTATCACCATGCAAACTTTAACTTCACCATGTCTTTTGACACTAAACTTCAACTTGATATTGGCAAAACCACTATGTTCCAAATACGCACCATTAAGGCCATTAAAAAGAAACTTAAATAGTTATTTGTCAATTACCGTCTCCTGAACTGTCAAAAAGATACGCTGAATGAGGGTAGTGGGACTCGTCGTGCGGCGCGGCGGCGCGCTCCGGCCAGCGCACCAAGTAAGCTAACAGCTAACGGCGCGTACCATTAGTGAAATGGTCAATTAATGTTACAGCGTCTGTCATTCTAACAAGTTTATGTAGGAAACAAATTTGACTCTGAAATAAAAGAAGTTATTTAATTTTGGAAATGTTTGTTTTATTTAACGACCGCTTCGGTTTTCCAAGCAAATGAAACAAAGGGATTGATTTATACATTTTATTGACTAGCTTACAATAAAATTAGACACTAAATAATACAAATTTACAAAAATATAAAATACTTATTCGTAAATCGACGTATACTGATACACAATGTTAATGGTTATTACTATTAGATTATATTTACAATATTATTTCTATATTACAAAATGAGATACATTGAAAATTATTTTAATGTGATGTTAATATTGAAGATTTCAAGAAATTATAATTTATAACATTTAATTAACAGAATTTTTACACAAAATGAAAATTCCCAGACGATTAAATGTAATAAACGAAATGAAAATTGATAGAATATTTACAAATAGTAAATCTATCTACACAACTAAAATACAGCTCCCTTCTCATACCATACACTTATTGAACAGTTAGGTATTTATTTCAATACTCAATAGGCAAATATGATATCAACGTATTAATAACAATCGTAACAATATTTATGTAGACGTAAAGTTATACACTTCTTTCTACATTTATTAAAGTAGAGCCCAAAATAAAAATGCAAAAAGTATTTTTAATAATAAAAAATTGCGTTTAATAGCATAGCCATCATCTTAATTTAAAATAAATTAAAATTAAAATGATCTCTTTTAGATTTAAATACATTACAATACGTATAGGAACTTCTCGATGATGGCATTTAAAATTACGACTAATCTCGTTGGGTCTAAAATGATCACCAAAGATCATGAGTGTTTTAATGTTAGAAGTGCCAGTCCAATCGTCATAATGTTAGTTGTAATGGGTATATTGTGTCATAGTTCGAGTAAAAAACCCGTTAGTCACCGATGTGCCGTTGGTTCCGACGCAGTCTGCCCACGGGCATCTACACTATGACACACCCACACACTCATAAAATTCACTATATCTATTCTACTTTCACATGTTGCTTTCTCTAACAATTGCAAATCATTTTTCAAACTATTCTAACTTATTGTTTATGTTCGTTGTAATTGTAACCCCAGAAATCAAACCGCGCTTCGGTGTTAATTTTAACACCGCTTGTGCGATATTACTTTTGTAACTAATATGGATGTGTGTTGTTTATTGCAAGTGACTAAGGTTCACAACCGTATGTAACCTTGCCATTGCGCCAATGTCAACACAGTTCGTTGATATAGTGATCAAACAACTTAATGGTGATTCATTCAACTATTACCTAATCGTAATAAATATCACAGAGGTGTTATTTTACTTTTATAATTACTAAATACGCTACATTATAAAGTGTAATCTAGTTTGCGACACATACACCGGACGAGAGTGATTTCTCCATCATCGGTGTTGCTCGGCAGTGGAATGGTTAACGCAGGACCGCGTTCAGACTTCTAGATTGGTGTAGGCACACAGTACATCTACAGTACAGGATGTTTGGCAGGCATGGTTATGGGAACGTATAACTCCAACACAGTAAATGTACGTGTCTAAAATAGCGACTCTAGTTTGCTCAAATATCCTGTACACTTAAAGGCACTAAAAATGCATGTTTATAACTTCATCGTAGAATCAACATCAAAAATACAAATTAATTTACATCCTCTATACAATAGAGAATATAAAGTAAGTACAATCAAAAGCAGAGACAACCAAATTGCATCAATAAATTAGGTAACTCTACACCTAAAATAATAGATTTAAACTAATTTGAATGCTGATGTTGAGTATGATACCAGTTTTAATCCGTCGATTAACAAATTTTGAGGTCTTCCGTCTTAGTCCCATGGCTGGTGATTCAGTCAGCAGGTAGCACCTGAGGGGAAAAAACATATGTATGAGAGTTTGTATGACTCAGAGCGCGTTTTTGTGACGCAGCCGTGACTCAACCGCGTGCTTGCGGTCGCGATCTAAAGAGACTTCTGTATGTGTGCTTTTTGACGCATTTTCGTAAGTATTATTTGGTAGATAACAGTAATTGAAAGTCGATAAGAATGAACCAAATATTATGCAGCATAATATTATGATAATGAGTTAGTTATTTATCTAGACTCTACATTATGTACCTATTTGAAAAAAATATTCTTAAAAAGTTTTATATTATGTACCTATCTAAACTATGTAGGTAGGTGTGTCGCGTTGGGATAGTCACAAATCACAATCACTCAACTGTTATCTTATCAAACGTTAATGGGAGATAATTGCATTCGTAAAATAAATGATGATGAACTTTGACTCCACACGACGTATTTAGAAAAAGCTTTCTTAACTTTCTTAACGCGGTTAGTCTAGGTACCTACAATTAGTAAATTCATTTCATTTGTAATGTGGAAAATAAATAAATAAAAATTTGTAAAGAGTAGTAGTTCCAATAGTAACTAATTAAAACGAGTTATTAAAAATGTCCATTGCATTTCAAATGCCAAAAATGTTAATGCATTGATATTATTTATTATAATATAGTTCCGTAAACCATAAACTTATTGTCATATTTCATTGACTTCGGAGGTATTTCCAGAGATCGGAGATTTAAATGATTAATGGATTTTACGTTTCCTAACAAAACCTAGTTGCCTATGAAAGTTCATTTTACGCCGCGGTATTCCCATACATCATGTTCGCGCGCAATACAAATGTAAACGTGTCTGTCTGTAACGCAGCGGAGATGCTGTAAATTACCTTTTGATACTAGTACTTATTACGTAAATAAGTTGCCGAGTTGGGTAACTAACTAACCACATAGTTTACAACCGATGACAGCTCGTTTAGGCCTAGCAAAGCATGAAGTTTATGTTCACAGTTGTAAGTCTGATGAGGAGATAGTAGGCATTATACCTACTTAAGTGTTAATAATTAACTATACCTACTTATACAAAGTGAACCTACTTAGGTATTGGTCCGGAGAAAAAGCTTAAGCTGGTTCGTTACTATTTGCAGTTTACCTTTACTTTATTTTAAACTTTAGACCTAATTTACGACTCTTAAAAGTTAATACTGATTTGGATGCTGAGCTTTTGACATTCAGCAATGTTTAACGGGATCGTTAAAAAATAAAACATCTACAGAAGTATTTCATTCTATGTAGGGCATTCAAATGTTCACAGTTAGCTGTATTGTTTGTTGGCAAGCCTGGTTTTGAACAGTGCATTTGCTAAGCAAATTTTGCTTATAGGCGAATTGACAAGCCGATACCATCATGGTATATTACTTAGCGAGACCAGATAATTGGCCTCAAACTGGCGTAATAATGCTTGGTTTTACCATAAAGCTTGGGCTATTGGCTCGAGATAACCGCCAAGCTGGCTTGGCAGGTTGATCACTAATCATAATTGTTGCATGCTCGCCGATCTAATGGGCGACTTAGCTGGACTTATGGTTACACCTTGAGCAAGATTTACGGCGGCTATAAAAATACCTTAAGTGTCCCACTTCCACTTTGTACTAGGGAAAATCTTTTGATATTGACGCAGTGTGGTAAATCCAATATTCTGCAATTATAATCTCATTGTCAGCATCTTGAAAGAGTCGCTCTATTTTTAATTGAGTCGAAAACGTAAGCTCCGGTGGACAAGGAATGATGATTGTATGAAATGTCTCATATTCTGTCGCACAGACATGCCTTATGGAAAGCTATAAAATGATTGAATAACCGTAGATCATTAGACTGGGAGTTATGCAGCGGGCAGATGTACAGACATGTCCTTTATAGACGTCCTGCGAGGGTCTTGACCCGTTATCGGCAATCGAGCCGCTGCTCGTGCCCCTTGTGCCCCGCACTAAACTGGGCTCAAATATTTGAGCTCGGCCAACAGCGTGATAATGACATCAGGGCATAACAACATGTGTGTGCACTTAGTGGCTTGTTATGGGTCACGTAATGACTCTTAAATCGCTAGCTAGAGCAACCTGAAAATGCTTTTAAGTAGAAAAGATTATCATATTTTGTTAAATACATGTTTGGTAGAGTCATTTTTGTAGCTACTTACAGCAAGAGTCAGTAATTTGTTCGTTATATTCAACGAAAGAATCCACCAAAGCTAAAAATAAGATCTTCGTACATAAAATGGTTCAATGTCACTATTCTTAACACTGATCCAGCAGAAATAACGTTATGAAGCCGATTACTATCTCGGTGCATAATGGCTGTTATTATTGATCGTACAAGCCCGCGATAGCCCGACCGAGATGATCCAAGGAGTTACTCATCCAGTGCCCGGACCAGTTCTGCTACGAATGCGTATAATGTGGTCCGTGACGAAAGAATAATTAAGATGCAGCTCCGAATAGATAAACGTAGGCTACACGAGTTTCCAATTAGTGGACTCAAATAATTATCTTATTCTGATTCAATAAGTATTCTCTCCTAAAATAAATTTTGTAAGAGAGAGAGTTTTTGTTATCGTGCCATTTTTAGTAGGTAAGACAGATTATTTAAATGGTTCTAAAACATCCAGGCGGTCCAGAAGCTGTGTGTTTTTACAGCTGTAGATATAAGTGGTACCTTTATGAAACGTTAAAAACACGTCTGACGGTCTGGCGTCTTCAAGTGTCTCGATTTATTTTCCTGTTATGTTAGCTTGCACCTACTTATTAGGTTATTTGTAAAATTATAGCTTTTTATGAATGATGATCCATTTGCCCCATGACGCGCGATGCGTCAACTACCAAGTCTTCTGATCAGTTCACATAAAACGTAAATAACAAGTTGGTAATTGGTAGTAATATGTATTGATTTATTTACTTTATCGTTACTCATACTCATAGCAAATTGTTTTAGTATAAGTTACCTAATATTACCGCGGGCATTAGGTAGACGTATATGAACAACGGCGCGACGGTCTATGTTTTCTTCGATTAACTAACTACCTCTACGATAAAAATATAATTTATTCTTATAAGGCACAACAAATGACACAGCGAACAGACAGGAATAGCAGATCGCGTCAATTCAATAAAACAGTGAGTAATCAATCAATGTTCTTTGATAAAAACATGTATTGGAATAAACAAAGTAGGCACTGGTTTAGTAATTAGTTAGTTATTATATTTTTTTATTAAGTTCAGGGTTGTGTTTTTAGAAATGAGGTCTTCCACTTTACTTTCTTGACGTGACCTACCCTTTATGTATGAGCATTAGCTAAACAATAGACCAAGTCTTTGTTTATTACCAGAATTGTTATTTAAATAATTAACTCAATGAGGTTATTTATTAATCTTATGTGGTTTTCCTTAAATCAAAATTATGTGACGCAGTTTCAAATTGTTTTCCAATTTTATTAAATACTTGCTGAGGATACAATAATATGTTAATTAACATTAATACTATATGTTTATTATTACAAAACACCCACCATGAGTGATACTCGTAAGTTAACGTTACTTAAACTTAGACAACCCCAGTTGAAAGCAGATGGACGGTTTACTTTTATGTTAAAACTAGGCAGTAGACACAACATTTAAACCACTGAATTTCATCACTGATACACCAATTAGCAATTGGCAGATAGGCTTTGCACGCCCTTGGTGAAGAACAAGTAAATTGCAGTGAGTGTAGAGTCGTAGGAAAATGCTAGTTTTAATATTAGGTATGATTGAGAAACAATGAGTAATCGAGAAAACAAAACGTGTCAGAACTTTCATGGTCACTAGATTGGAATTTAATTTAATTCTATATCGCAAATGTATCCACATCGCAAGTTGTAAATTGCAATCTAATTATTTATAATTTCTGAATATTATAAAACCGCGTGAGCTATAATTTATTACCGTTTAAAAGGTATTGCCCGGGGTGTTTCCGTTTATTAGTTCTACATCGCTAAGTTTAATATCAAGTATGCCTTATCAGATTTCACTAAGGACTCATTGGTTCTAAAATAGGTAGCATGGTCAATTTTGTCTGTAAAAGTAGTTGCATGTCGTTAACAGTGGACGCACGAAGTCCGATAGTCCGCTCGGTGCAAATTAAGGCGTGGAAGGGTAATCGTAGTAAGATCGCATAATTCGCATGGAATGAATGGTACTTGATGGCTATCTGAGGAAGGAGGAGCGTTGTGAAAGAATCTGCTGACAACCCGTGATAGATATCGCCCCAAATCAGTTATTCTTAACCATATTATTAACATAGACATTACCGATAGTTTTCACTTTTCAGTCTTTATTATACCTGTTGGACTTTAGTAAAATAGTCAAGTACCTACCTAAATTCGAAGCTAAAGCTTAAGTTACTTATACTGAAAAATATTTTGAAATTGTATTTTGTAGAGCGCATTATATTCATATCAATTTGTATTTTGAAAGAAAGATTACTTAATTTAACAAAGTAACAAAACATTGGGTAGACGGTAACGATATTACGAGTATTTTAATGAAATAATAACTGTTTTGTACATAAAGCTCAGCTGTATCAATACGGTTAATATTTTTTGCAATAATTTCACTTGAGACCGGTTAGTGTAAATTCCCTGTCATATAAAATTACAGTGCATGCCACGAGAAGTATCGCATCGAGTGCGAGATCACGTACGCAACTGTGACGTGCGGACTGGCCTGTTTCGCTGGCCACAAGTGGTAAATGAATAAAAAAGATAGTCTACATTCTTTTATTTATGTGTAGACAGTACGAGACAGTTAATTTAAGCACTTTCCGATATAACTTTTGTCTGGGTGCTTCGTGTATCATTCATTACTGAGAATGGAGCTCAATAGAGTTAAAAGTATTGTTCAGATGACGGTTTGATACATTAACTTGGCAAAAACATTCAAATATAGCGATTAGTCTCAAAGTTACATACTCTAAATATCGGGTAAAGGCAATACAAAACTGTTTCTTCATAGAGCCATTAATTTTACATGGGGATTTAGGTAAACTTAAAAATTCCTCAAAGCAATAATGCCTTTTACATAAAACTGGAATATGGAATTATTCCAATAAATGACTCTATTAAACCATCCCATAATCAGGGTTATAGGCGTCAACAGAAATCGTTTTATATGCTAACTCGGGAACTATTAATGTAAAGCAATATTCCATAACGCTCAATGTCGTGAACGGTTTTTAAAAACTGGCTTGCTTGTAACTTATGGCGTTGAATGAGGTCAAACCACAAACGCAGCTCCGTAGAGTTAAGAAATTGTAGAGTTAACGACAAACTTAATTAGAACGATAAAATTTACGACTCTAATTTCTACCTTATATTGGATTCTCTGAAATATCAAATCCATTTCTAATATTAGTCGATGAATAGATTAAATAGATAGATACATGGTGACATGAAGTTTTATAGCTTGTTTTTGTTACCAATGAAAAATATAAAACACAAATAAAACAAGAGAAAGTAAGTAACCATCGTCTATTCAGATTATCTGGTTCTATAAAGGTTGTTCTACTCGTAACAATCGATGTAAACATTCTTAATTAAAAATACCGACAATCTTTCGCAACCCCAAGCACGTCACGTCGGTCAGCATTCGTGGAAGCCGAATGTGGTGCATGCGCCGGCGCATCGCGCGCATCTGCCGGTAATTAGCCCAAACAATCCGCGCTTTTGAGCACGTATGATTATGTAAACATTTCACGGCTTCATTTGCGAGATCAAATGATATAACTTGTTTGATACTTTTAAATAAAATGGCTTCTTCTTTCTCTTTGAAGTCGAGCTTGGATTTGGTTTAGTGCGTTTTGGTTACTTTATTTCACAAAGGAATGAAGGACCGAAGTTTTTTTTTATGTGACAGGAGGCAAACGAGCAGACGGATCACCTGATGGTAAGTGATTACCGTGATGAAGTGTGCGCTTATTTTCATTTTTTTTACATACAGTTCAATGTGAGTATGTCACAAAGGCAGAACATTTGACTTATTAGGTATGCAATGCAATACAAGGTATTGAATGAAGGAAGTCTGAATGAGGTAAACCACGGAAGCGTTCTGAGGTGGCTTATTGTTGTGATGTCTCAATAATTATTACGCAATTGGTGCCATCTTTTCTCAAATAAGGATGTGGGAAATCTCTAAATTGCTCTACTATGAATGGTGGCGGGCAGTTTGGCTCATTACGTATGTTCAGTAGGTTGATGACTCGCACAGGAACCCACGGCGCTGATGATTGTGACCTCGACTCGCATTTGCAAGCGCTACGTCATGCCAAATAACTGTACTGTTCGTATACTGGTATTAATGTTAACATTCAACTGGTTTTTGTACGTCTGCCGGTTAGAGCTTTAAAACTTGTAACCTATTATAGATACCTATAAAATAATTAAGTATGAGCTTTTCAGTTTCGATTGTTAATGTTGCATAATGTTTTTAACCACAATTGAATGAGTATATGATTTTCAGCCTGAAACCGCAAATCACTTCTAATAGGTATTTACCGTTTGCTTGACTCAACTGCCTAGATCCGCGGCTATGCCTACACTGAAAAGTCCCCGTAGGAGTAAAATATAGTCTAGCCCTTGTCATTTATACTCTATAGGTATCCATTATTAGTTACTCTGTGCAAATGTTAGAGAAGCACACCTAAATACACATTCATATTTATAATATCGTGATCGCGTTTGGTATTGACATTGATTTTGTAAAAAATACCAATAAGGAAAACGAATATTACTATCAATAGTGACCAGCTACTCATATTGTAAATACTCCCACTGGATGATCTAACCAATACCTTTCCCATGCATTACAAACAATTTGTCATGCACATGTCATTGTTTACATAATGTACAGTGAATATGTGGAAAAAACATATTTTCTAATGTCGTTGAATTGTAAGCAATGAGGCACCATGGGAATTCTCATAGAAAATAAAAAACAACACGGTCTTCAACCTAATGTTCCATAATGCTACTGCTGTAGACTTACGCAAACTACATAAAACGAAGAGTAAAAATTATTGGTTTATCTAAAACCACAATGGATAGAAGAAGTGAAAACGTGAAATGACAGACTTTCGACTTTATTAGAGCGCAATAAAATATATTGGTTATGGACCCTGCCTTTGAAAGTAGTTTATATTATTTTATGGCGCATTATCGTATATTAAGAACACGTGCTGAGACTTATAACACGAAAAAATAATCTCTAAACACCTACTCTTTCAATTCTTATAAAATTATGGGAGCCGGTTATCAAACAACAAAATTAGGATTGAGTTTGCTCGAAAAACCACGTTTATGTAAGTACCCATAACATTTCTATTTGAATCATTAACATTTTTAGAAACATGCATGAAATTCCATAGTGCATTGACTATGCCGTCAATGGATAGCAGGCATTTTTTGCAACAATTTTTGATATTTTCGGTATTTCTTTTCCTGCAACTGAGTGCAGTGGAATGAGTCGTCCTTCAGAACCTCGCAAGGCATCCAAAATAAACAACTGCAGGCCGTAAACATGCTAATGAATAAAGGTGTCCGAGTTCAACGGACCACTTATGCGCGCGCGCCGGACACACTTCGGTAATGCTTGATTTCGTGACATTAAATAAAAAGTTATTAGTCACTTGAAAAATACTAACTTCGTCTTTGTCATGAGTTCATGACATTGGTTATGATCTTATCATATTGTACTTAACTATAACTATGAAGCGCGTTGATAATGTAGAGTCAAGATAGCCTATTAAAAAGTTCGTTCGTTTCAAGCTAGTGCCATCTACTGCTGGGCAAAGGCCTACCCCAAGGATTTCCACAGTTTCTTATCTTTATTTGCCATAAAACATATAATTAAAGTACTTTCAGGAAGAAATAACACATTTCTGGCACCTACAGGTAAAAACCTTGCACAATATGGCAATAAATATGAAAATTATGAATTCAAGTAATATCATTTTCGACAGAGTGAGACGCATGCATGGCTGTACTAGGAACATTGAAGATTATAGTTTAATCTTAATAACATATTATACGCACGTAATTACTAAATACGTAAGTAAGCACAATGCCAAGCAAGTAGGTAAATAATATAGAATTGCACCGAATTATTCGTCATATCGACTTGACCCCAATGTCAGTGAACGGAAAAATTGTGAGTTCTAGTGGCTAAGTTCGAACCTATAGGTTACTCAGTGATAGACCCATTACGTTCGTTATTATCTAAAAACCAAGTGAAAAATGTATGTGTGTGTAAAGTATTAATTTGTATGGAACCTCATATAAGGATTTTGTTGAACCAATAAGAGCCACGAGTAAACTCTACGTTTTAAGTGCCGATATTTATTCTACAGATAATCAAACCAACGATAATTTCGCCAATTTGTGGAACGCTGTAATTTCATATGAGAAGATTATTCAATAAATTATGTCGAACCTATCCTGCATCGTGATTAGATTAACCTAATTCTGCAATTTATAAAATTGCTTACCGTTGCTACGACGCGGCTTACGATTACCGACAAGTTTGAATCACGGAATAAAGATTCTGCATAAAAGGTTATACAGGATTTAAATAATATGTTACTTGTACGTGATCACTTATAGAGGAATTTCCATAGAAGTTCCGTTATTTTTATGCTGATAAAGTAAACATAATCCAGGAACAAATAGTAAATTAAAATAAAATCCGCTTAGGTTTTATATTAAATCTGAGATTAGTTTGAGAGCTAAACTTTACAGTAAAGCTTTGTGACTAGACTATCAGTTCTAGCATGCTGCTGGAAGTCGCTGATGAAAACTGAATAACGTGGTGATAGAAAAACATAATAATCGTAAGAGTTATAAAATCTTCAAAAACCGTATTTAGTCAAAGATTAGGCGCATCCTTTGCTAAAAATGTAGTTACCTAACTGTTAAAAGCTGGCCTTTTTCGAAAGGTATCCAGACTTTCTCGCTTTACCTACTTGTTTATTGTTAGGGAACTATTTTGCGATTCTGAAGACAGCTCATAGTTATTACTACAGTAATTACTTCCAAGTAGTCATTTGTATTATTTCCGTTTCCGAAAGGTGCTAAAATATTATGTTGAGATCGTGAGAGGTCGACGCAACAGTGCAGTGGTGTGAAGGCCACTGTTTCTGTTAAGTAGGTAAGATACTGGGTAGATAGAATTTTAAACTTTAGAGAAAATAAACCCCATAAATTATAGAAATTTACTACTACAGCTTTATACTCCCACTGGACGGATGGCTTTATTACGATGTAACAAATGCTTCGAAGTTGCGGTTAGTTTTTTTAAGTTATCGCTACGAGTAGGTAAAGTATTAGAAGTAAACAAAGGGCTTTACTTAAATCTGAAGTTAATACGTAACCTCGAGTTTTCCTCATCATGGTATTCATATGACTGTGTGACGATTTCTATGACAAATGTTTTGAGCTTTTAGTGAATCATTTAAGGAACTAATTTATATATTTTTTTAAATTGTATTCACAATAAGTGTTTTATTTGTCAAAAAAAGATATGGTTATGCTTGCTAGGAACTTTTTTTATCCCTAACTAAATTAATGATTAAGTTAATGTCTTTTACGCTGACGGTAGAACGAAATTATAGTTACTTAGAGGGATCGTGTTAAATAATTAAATACAACTTTACTACACTTCAAAAGCTGTTGGATAGTGATTATTTAAGTTGTAATTAATAAAACAAGCAATGCACAATGATTACGAGTTTGCAGCTTATATGCTTAAATCGCAATTAATTGTTCGGTATCTGCGTGGTGTTGGTATGTGGTTGTGGTAATTGTTAATTGGTTATGTATAAATAAAAATGGGGTAACTGAAATTATTAATGTGTTTGTTTAAAATATTAATTAGATATTAATATCGATCGGAATTTTAACTAAAACTATACTTGAGAAAACTAGAAATACCTGCTACTGTTAACTCCAAATCATTTATTGATTGGTATACCTGGCAAAAGCTTTTTTTCAAGTGTACTCGCACACTACTAATTCAAGGTTTTAAACCGTGATGTCTCTCTTCACGGTAATGTTACAGACAACATAATATCAATATATCGATTTGGGTATCGATTCTAAGCTTGTGATCCGTTCAAGAATAGGTTATGTTCACTTATACATATGTACGAGTACTTATATATCACTTAGTGGAAGGAGGGAGAAAGCTTAGCTCGTAAACACAGATGAGAAGGTAGGAGGTAGGTACTTAGACGTATTCACGAAACGTGTGGGCTCCGGAAATGTGCGTTGATATCTGACATTTCATCAGCAATTAAAGTACATATTTCAGAGCATTTATTAGGGGGACAATTCTTGCGTAAGGCTTTATAAACGCTGCTACTTTTTGCAGCGATACAAACGCATGTTTGACTATATTGATTGATGCTGCATCTAGAGCGAATCGCTTAGCATATCGCTGCAAAAGCATTGTATAAACTACATATAAAGGGCCTTAATGTAGAGATTAACATAGTGAAATCGAACACATTATAATAGAGTTTTCACGAGTGAAAATCGGATAAATATTTTATGGTCAATAGCGTTGTAAAGATGTTTTTCTTTACTTCGAGGTGATTTATTGCACTAAAATGTATACCCTAAGGCCTATAAAGCTAACGTATTACCTAACTTGCAGCATTATCAATCACCTTGGTACTAACTACACTTACAACGCGTCTTAACATCATTATTCAATACTTCGCAATAGTAGGCTCGGAATCCTTCAGTTGGCCAATGGATTCTCTATACATAGATACTATTGTGGGGCATTATCTGTATACAGGATGTATGTAAACTATTGATACCTACGTGTAATTTATTTTCGTATTTTAGACTCTATTCTAATATTAACTAGCTACTTTTTACAACTGTTTATTACGTTACACTAAGCTTACTACATTTCATGATTTATTACCAACACCTACTTCCTATAGTAACATGTTTTATCAGCATATTAGCGTCACATGCGGTCAATTGATTTATAATGCTTTATAAATTGATTTACACGTAACTTGCTATCTTTGCGTCTGCGGCATTAATCATTTTCGGTCAAAGGGCAATTAAAAGAACATTTAATATTATATTTAAATGTTTTCTTTAACCAGTTTGAATTTTTCCGGAGATTTGCTCAGTAAAATCACTTGCATGAAAAACTTAGCTCTACTAAGAGATTCTTCAAGATTGTTTCAATTTATTAGATGCAGATTCAAATGAATTTTGAAAAGGCGGCATTTAAGTTCATAAAAGTGACCAAAGAAAACATAGAATAGACGGAAAATGTAATTTAATGAACGCCAGGCCTCTTCTGATTTTGCAAAATGTGTTTTTCGTTGTAGATTTTGTAAATAGGCGAACATTTTACAGCCTTGGAGACGGTAAAGATAAGATCTGTTTAATGAGATTTAATCGCATGATAATGCGTCTTATCGTCTTTTTATGCTCATCTCGGATAATTTGAAGACGATTACCTAGTAATGAATTTTATGCTCAGCAGTACTCATTTACATGTTTAGAACTTGTTAAATTTTACTGTGAGGGCCTAGTGTGAGTCTTTATTAAACGCGCTCACTAGTGACCGCGTCAAAAAATGACATTAAATGTATGACGGATTGTACAGCGCCCCTAGCGGGAAACTTTCAAAAACTAATATTTTCATAAATTTTTTTAAACGCGCTCACTAGTGAAAACACACTCAGCCCAGTCGAAATATCTTTTCGGAGATGATTAAGTGCACTTACTTTGGCTATAATACGAGTAGCACTTATATTAATTCAATTTGTGTCAATGGCAAATCATTGTCCATCCAATCGATGTACCCTGACCACTTACTTGGTGACCTCATTAGGTGTGCCTCAAAGGATAATGTACGATAATAGCAATTCTGATACAGTCTGTCTATAACTCTTCGATAGAGTTGGAGAGATCATATTTTGGAAGAATGTGTAGTTCTGTGTATTTCTTGGAAAAAATATGTTTCTTTTTATCTAGAAACAGTGTTCCAAAAGTTTCTTTTTTAAATTGTGTTTGTTATTACGTTGTACCAACCACTTAGCAGGTTCTTACTTTTTCGTTAACCCCTGGGACGCTATTCCATATTATGAACGACAAGTCAACTGATAGATAATTAGAAGTAAAGAACAAAATATCCGATTTGTGATACATAATATTTCTCTGAAACATTTACTGTACCGTGTTACCTTGGCTGCAGTTAATTTTGCAATTCCGACGATAGCTTTAGGCTGTTACTTTGTTGCAATTAATGGGGACTTACTTTTATAATATGTAGTATACAATTAAAATTCGCAAGTAAATCAACTTACTCTCTTAATGCTCCATTCCAATTGAGTTCTTTTCATACAAACTAACTAAAACTGTTTAAGTGACTCTACATAACAAGTTAAGCTAGTATTATTACACAGCTAATTAACGTAATAAGTTATTATAAGAAGGTATTGTTTTCAGTCTTTAAAGTCGTCTCTGAAGACTCATAAACAATAAAATAGACAGACGAACACTGCGGTTATTATGTGTTAAGGAGAAAAGGTAACTGTAAATAGTGAACGGGCTGACATTATCGCTATATAAGTGTATAACTGACCAGTATAAAACTGCAAGGTTATCTTGCGATACGACCACCGCACTGAGATCGAGTGAACTCGATAACGCGAGGAAATAAATTATTTTGACTTATTAAGAGGGAATTTCTTTTGTTTCCTCTTTTTCCTGATATAATCTCAATTAAATGCGCCATAAAATATATTAATAAAAACTATAAGCGTGGCCTGTCAGACCGGTTAAGTTTTTATGTGAATTAGACCGGTTGAGGTGAGGAATATGATAAAGAACGACAACTATCACAAACCCATAAATCAACTATGCGTTTCATTGCAGATATGGACGCAATCTTGTATGAAAGCTCGTCTTGTTTCGCATTTAATGTTTACGGAACTTTACGCAGGAACTATCTTGTGCAAAATGTGGAACTTTATGATATCAGACCTAATTTTTATATTGTCTATATTATTATCTTAATTCTAAACAGTAGCTCATCAATTATTGTTATCTACAGGGGTTAAGTCACGGTCACGTCTTACACCAAAACATCTGTGTTAATTGTTTTGATTCACTTATATCTTTGTTTAAAAACATTACTCTACCACACATTTCTCACACAATAAATCATAAGTGCTATGAAATAAGGTTCAATTTAAACTTACCAGGACTAGACTTTGGCGGCGCCCTTCCACAGCGGATTGTTGTAAGAAGACGTGGGTGCTTTGTACAAGGGGTTGATTCCGGCGCTGTTCTCAGGACCTTCAAGCTCCTGGTAGTGAGAAGCAGCCAAAGGAACCGGCGCGTTCTTTGCCTTCCACACCATGTAGCCCGCCACCGCTGTCGCCGCAGCTACGATGGCAATCACTCCCAGCACGGTTGGTAGAGTTACTGTGAATTATTATTACTATTTTACAACCATATTGTACATTCATCGTCATAAATTGGAAAAAACTAACTTACTGATGCTAATCGATGCGATTTGAGTACCTATTGGTTAAGCTAACTACGGATTGTACTGTTTGTACAAGACAGTACCTACCGGGTGAGCTTTTCAGTCAAAGGTGGACTTCACCGTGTCAATATGAGATATTTTTTGTTACAATCATGGAATGTTTTTGAGGTAGGTAGGTAACACATAAGTTTTTTCTATGTGTGGCATTAAGGTGGAGATAATCGGTTATGTGAGTGAAGTAAAAAGTAAATAACTATGTTAATATTTATGATAGATAATTTGCGGTAAGCGACGAAGCAGACGGCCTGGTGACGCACCGCCTTTGGCTTGTCGTCGTTCGATTGAAAACATGAGTTAAGATGACCTCAGAATACATGACGAACAGAACTTTTGCTGCACGATACAGTAGAAAGGAGCCATATTTGCTTAGAATAAAAACAAACAAACTTCGAGCAGATGGAGAGCGGTTACGTGTATGTAGCGACTAGCGAATGTCACACAAATAGACCGAAGCCATCTGTGTAAACTTAGTTTACATTTTTGATTTGGATGTTCATCGCAATAGCAATATTATAGCGTTTATGGTCAATAATTTTGAGACTATATTTCGTTGAAGTAGTGGGTTTGTGACCCTGGAAATACCAAACAAATATTTATGTGCTAAAACGGAATGCAAAAGTTTGGTAACAGGTACTCACTGTTGACATTTCCAGTGACGAATGAGTCCTGAACGCCATTGCAGGAGTTGATCTTCATCACGTGTAATTCATCGTTAGCGTCCCTCATAGCCAGGTACTTGATGTTGCAGCCGTCGAGCAGATCTTGGCACTGGACCCAGACCTTTCTGTTCATCTCATCGGTTTCTGATGCACGCGTCTTGTTGTAAGGGTCTATGTTCAAATGGTCTTGGCATTTCCCCTCAGGCTTGTCATGGAGGCACAGCTCGTAATTATAGTTGATGATCATGCACAGATCAGCGCAGGCGTTGTCTTTTTGGAAGTACTGCGAGCCCTCCCGGTCGTCGAAACAGATGCAGGCGTCGCAAGGGCCGCAGTAGCCGTTGCCTGAGCATTCCACCTGGTAGAGATACAGTTTAGTTTGGCATGACAAGTGTTTGATTGATAGTGTTTTGTTTTATTTTGTATGAGGATTAAAACTTACGTCGCTGTAAGAATTGGTGCACTGTAGATCTCCTCGCCGATTGTCGCATACTGGTGGGACATCGCAGTATTTGCCGGACCTGTGAAAAATATAATTAAATTTTAATCTATGAAAAATGTGTAGGTAAGTTCTCAATTCGTATTGCGTCTCATGAATGTAGGCTTATGATTGAAATTATACACTTTTATTTGAATGTCCAATTACGCACGGGTATTCTTGAAAAGGTTTATTAGGTCCACTTATCATAATTAGGACGATCAATATCACAACAGGCAACTAATAAAGCAAGGATTTCCTGCTCTATACGAGACCGATTACCATCTAATAATACATCATAATATCCGCTGCCCTGCGATACTCGTAACTTTTGGCATAACATTGTTTTAATTTCACGTCACGTTTCGTAGTTTATAGCGGTGAATTTAAACCCGATAAGTCACAAGTTTATACATTAATTATGAATGTATCATACAAATAATGGATTGAAAGTCTGTGAACATCGTTATTAGGTTCAAGAAACAAAACTGACAAATTAATGGTCTTAAATGAGTTCACAAATTGTTTAATCATCATTTGAACATTTAAAGTAGCGGAACATGACACTATTGGAACGTTATCTACAAAAAGCCATTTGTAAAGTTAGATCCAAGACCCGTATTACAAAACTCTACCCAATCATGCGCGAATCTCTTTTTACAAGATTTCAACAAAGCAAATAACGACGATGTTCTATTGCCAGTTTTGACACAAATTAAGCAGCAATTTCTAAATTGTAGTAAATTAGTAAAAAAAACTTGAGTAATCAATAGGTTTTTCAAAGCACTCGTAAAAAATTCGTCTGTTTTGATCCAATAATTTGCCATAAAATCGAGTAACGTTCTGTAATATGGGTCCAAGCTTTCTCTAGAAACAGATGAATCGCATCTGTCATTGAATTGGCGTTTTTAATATGACGGCCATTAAGAGAAAAGGCTTCTTGATTGAGGCCGACTGTACAGAGCTGTTTTTGTTCTGCGCTTGCATCGACTAGCTACTAATGGCTCTTTACTGGGTTAGTAGTTGAGCCAATGGAAAAACACGACGTTTCTCATCGGTATTTATTTATGAAGCCTCTTGAGTGTCTAATTAATAAAACATGCAACTGTGACTCGGTGCTCTTAGGAACAGAAAGCTTATAAGTTAAAGCAATCAGTCTGTAAGTTATCTGCTTCTTTACACAAAAATCGAGACATATTTTTGCTGAGTAATAAAAGGAAAGTTAGATCTAGTTCAAGTCTTAATTGTATTTAAATTAAGGTGTTACTGAACTACTGACTTAATTGTTTATGCATATTAAACTTAGGCTGAGTTGCACCATCTTACTTTGACTTTAACAAACGTCAAAATTCTGTCAAAAACACCGGTTAATGTTATAGTTACTGTTTTCACGTGACATTGGCGGAACAGTGTGCCCCCAGTGGCGATAAAACACAAGTCCATCGCCATCAACAAATGAAGAAGAAGAAGTAAAATGGTGCAATCCAGCCTCAGTATCACTAATCGGGACTTACCATCCTTTATGGCACTTGCAGACGCCGCACGCGTAATCACCCTTGCCGCCACAGATTTTCGAGTCTTTCTCCGCATTGTCTGAACACTTACACGCGCAGGGTACGTGGTATTTTATCCTGGCTTCCCCAGTCACATTCTCTACCTTGACCTTCACGTTCAGAAACTCGTACTTCCCACTGTTCGCCGAACAAAAATCAGCCTCCGTTTTTATCGAAACGTGGGTAGTACACTTCTCATGGATACAATGATCGGTGTTCCTCTCTATAATTTCAAAATTCGTGGACTGCGTCGAGTTGATAACGGTGATGTCGACCTGAGGACAAAAGATTTACATTAACCGCGATGCAATTAAAATATCATCAGCGTACGAGCTGTGGTACGAGTTTGTAGAATTTTAGCTATTGTTCTTCTAATGCTAGTTGGAACGGATGATATAATTGTTTAAGCCACATAACTGTCATGTATAATTATAGCTATTATGACAAAACAAGCTCGTTTATGTTTAGACGACAGAATGGAATTCGTGTACTTTATGTATTTTTAGACGTCAGAATTGGTGTAGTATGAGTTCTGAGTATCTACTCAGAATTATTGTATTATGTGCAGAGGATATAATCTGCCCGACAACACATCGATTGTGCTGATTTCTAAGTAAAATGTAACAAAGTACTCGTAGGGTCGTTTACCCTTCGATCCGTACATGAATCATACTTAAACATATAAAAATCGAGTTAGCCTTCGACTTTTTTTCATAACTGGAATCTCCAGCTCTTTCCTTCTATTAGTCGTTTTTGCTTGGCGCTTAGTATGCATTATCCTGCAGCTCAGTCAATCAGCGTTTGCCAGTTAACAGACGGAATCGATGAATAAGAGCTACTTAAAAGTACTTACAGTGCCAGGATTGTTAATTTTAGATTTAATCTTTGCTTATACTATCTGTCATTAACAATAAAATTACCCAGAGTTACTGAAGACCTTATCCCAGAAATATGGGTGAATGAATCAGATGGTAGGTAGAGACGTCAACAAATAAGTAAATATTTGTTCTATATCTTCTTAAACGCATATTCGGCTCATGTCAGCGTGTTGGTAAAAATCGTTTTCGGCAAAGAAGCTTTTAAAAAGCGCTTTTACACTCATATCATGATCAAGATCATCAAGGATGGCTAAATGACGATACCATACAAGAAAATGCCAATGTTAGTATTTTAGATTGATGTCTGACAAGACAACCACAAGGTGTGGAATAAAAGAATATACCGTTTTATTGTCACATAGAGTCAAGTACTTACTTTGGGGTGGCTATTGTTTGGATAGCTGTAGATGAAGGGTATCCGAGTGCTGGGCTTGTTGACCTTGATAGTGAGGGCTCTGTAGTTGGGCGTGATGGTATCGCCGTCCATGGTCTCTTCCGGGATGGTTGGCAGCGCCTCGGTATGACCGGGACACCAGTTGTCGTTGAGGCGAGCTGAGCAGTGGACCTCGTGCTGCAAAAGACAGGTTTAGATAAGTAGGTACTTGCTATTGTTTTAGGAATAAAGGGTTGATGGTGGTTCATAATGGGGGATAATTTGTCAAGTGTTAAAAGAGTAAAGCTGTTGTTGTAAGTCTTACAAATCTAATTGAAGGTACGTTTTAAGTCAAAATTAACTGATTCAATTGCATTTTCCAAATCCTAATCATTGTGTCTATAATCGTTGGTGACTAATTTTTGCTCGATTTTTTATTTTACCTAACACTAATTTAGATTCAAATAAGTTTTGGATCATGAGGGAATGCAATATAAGTAGTAACTACAAAGGGGTCATATTGTGTGAGACTCCTTGACAGTTGGCGCCAGCAGTTGCCAAGTAGCTTAAGTATACCTAACATTAACCATAATTCCTCGCAAGACCTAGCTTGGCGTAAAATTACACAAATTACCAAGCAAACGTTGCAGAGATTGACGCCGGTTAAAACAATTTTACAATGACGCATAAAATCAGCCCAGCTAGATGCGGCAAGGGCGAGATTTGCCAAAGAAATAGAGCGTAGTAAATTATCCTGTGATTTGTCATTGACATTTGTTTACAGTTTTCACGGTTTCATTAGTGATGCCTTATTTTTCTAACCGTAGGTTTCATGACAGTTGTAACAGATACAAGGTTTGTTTTATTGTGTAAGTAACTTCGACTGGTTACTTTGAAAATTGTAATTATGGTACTTATATTAGTAACTCTGTACCATGTAAATTGTCGACAAAGCTGTTGACTTTCCAAATAAGTAAATAAATAAATGTTTGTATTTTTTATTTTGGAGACAGAACTTATAATTCATTAGGTAAACCACCTGTGCATGTATTTCATTTTCATTTTTTTTGTACATTTCATTTATTTATTCCAGAAACAAAATACATTGTATAGGAAAATTATGTGTATATCATAGTATGGTGGTTATTGCAATTTATTTTTATATCGCTCTACATCTAGTGCTATAACAACGTTTAAAATGATTAATCGCCGGTAATCTCAACACCTAGTAATAGCGTTTGTGACATACCATTACTCGCTAATTAGGCGTAGCACACTTGTCTTTTCCATGTCGGTATTATAATTCCGTGTAAATGTCTCAGTGGCGCCGGAGTGGAGACGTGGATTAATGTCCACTGTTGGTAACCTTCTTAACCCTTGGCTTGCTTACTGGGTCTGTTGAGACCTGATAAACTAAATTAACTAACTAAGATGGTGGCTGGTGCAGTGACCCAAAGTGAGTCTTGGATTAAGCCAAGGCTTCTGACAATAAGAGTCTCCATTTCGGTTTGTTTTGCGCCACCTCTAAAACACTATTTTCGTTTAAGTCGGTTCAAAATAAGTGTTAGTATTTCTGTTTATGTGAATTGAAATCTATGTTTCTCGAAATTGACTAAAATAGTAAAAGATTATTAGATAGCAAAGAAAAGAAACAAAAATAGGTACGTGGCACATGTGAAGATGACCGTATACTATCGGGTGTCACATTCAAGCAATAGTTTGTTAATGAATGGATCTGTTAGGCCCTACGCGTAGCAAGGGTTAAGTCGGACACTAGCAAGATGCCATACCTGCCTTAATGATTGCTAATAATAAGGCCCTTTGTTGTGCATTATGATAGTGGCTTGACCACAAGCACTTAATGAACGTCACATAGCTCCTTTGTTAGCGCGATTACTATAGACTTCGTCCAGATAGTCCAGTAAATATTGCAATTGTTTATTGATTCACGTTTAACTTTGCTATTTGAATAGGACAATAAATTATGGTTTTTAATGAAATCACTAAAATTCACTAAAGTATCTATAGCGGACTTTTAGATTCATCTCCATGCGTCATTTTTATGTGAAAATCCACGATAAAGTTTTCCGCTTAAAATTATTATAGAATCGCATACTAAGAAAAACGTTTGAGGAAGGTAGTGATATGGAATTAGTAATGAAGAATGTTCACTAATTTTGTTTTTTAGCTTTCTGTATTCTCTGTTAAAAATAAAAAATACACGTGAAAGAATTATTTCGATACGTTAATTAGTTTCCAAGATATTGAATTTTAAAAGTGCGGGCGGCGGCCGGCCCGCCATTTTATGCGCGTGACGTCATATTACAACGACTGGCTCATATTTGTATGGGTGGAATCTTGCAAACTGAATTAAGACCCACTTCCAGGCAACCGATTAAGCTGAAATTTCGCAAACACATGTGATTTGGATGACCATGCAATATTATGATGACATGGAGCTGATCTGATGATGGAGCTGGAAGATGGCCATAGGAACTCTATAATAAAACGACTTAAATGCATCGAGTTTGGGCTCGTTCGTTTTGTATTGATGAGTATTTTAATTCTATATAGTAATCGGGGTCTAATGATGGAGCTGGAAGGTAATTCGCAATAAAACGACACAATCGCATCAAGTTTGGGTTTGGTTCAATTTTAATTTCTGTGATGGGTCTGGGTGTTAATATGTATAATAAGTTTGTATTTACAAAAAAAAAATATTTAAGTATGTTTATATCCGTTTTCTAGTGAGCGGACGCTGTGAATGTACGTCACACGGGGTCACGTGACCGTCGGCGGGACTCAATATTTAAGCGAACTTTGAATGCCTATAAAATCATAACTACTGGGTATTTTTGAATGAAATAAAAACTAATGTATTTGTAAATGTAAAAGCTTAACTGTAACATAGGTTTCAAGTGATTTTGCATACCTAGTAACATTCTCAATTATCTAAAAGTAAGATTCATCGAGGAATAACCCATATAAATATATTTAGCAAGCATTAGATATAAGCAAAGTACCTACTCACTTAAGTACTTATATGTACTTAATACAGTTTTCAATGAAGAACAGCCGAGTCAGCCGACATAACGTTTATTTACCAACTGTTGTTGATGTGATTTTCATCGCTAATTCATGTTTGTTTTTCAAATCGTTCAAATCAAAATTTCAAAGCGAAGCATGGCGCTATATGCCAGTAGAATTAAACACAAAAATTGATTAAATCGGAAATAATTCCTACAAAAGATTTTTTTGCTTTAATGGCTTCATTGGTTGCCCATTAAGACTCTCCTATGTTTTCGACTTCGACGGCGTTGTGCTTAAGTGGTGGGGGCCCCCGAAAGCGGCGTTTTTTCGGTTTTCCGGTTATACCGCGTAAAGGACTTACCCTATCGAAAAGTGGTCTTCATGACGGTTAAAGGGCACTTAATCCTGCATTGAATAAGACCAAATTCATATGTTTTGGACAAACCGTTCTCGCGCTAAAGTTCGGCAAAGTAGAAAATATACGTAAAATTAATGACCCTCTCCACGTCCAATGGCTTGTTACCCACATGCTTCCAAGCCTTGTAAAGGGTCGCCTTAATCAGTGTAACCCTAACAAGGCTCACGAGTTTGATTCGCTTATCCTTGTTCGTCCCAGCCGTTCCTTAACTGCGGTTGCTGCACCTCTTCCTGACACTCTCCTGAACGACTCTGTGTTACCTAATGTGGCTGCCTCTCTTCCTTGTACCCTCCTGTACGATTGCATTGCTTAGCTATATGCCTGGTCCAAGGTTCGACGCCACAAAATCAACTTTGTACGCGTGAAAATAGTTTAAATACTATTTTCCGTGCTTGCAACATTTTTCTTTACTGCTTCGCCTCTATTAGTCGTAGAGTGATTGGTTATATCCTATAGCCTTCCTCAATGTATGAGCTATTCAACACAAAAATAATGATTTCAATCAAACTAGTAATTCTTAAGATTAGCGCGTTCAAACAAACAAACGAAAAACTCTTCAGCGTTTTAATATGAACTTATTGTTGTTGATTTTTGGCGTCGAACCTTAGACCAGGCATACGTAGTCATGCAGGAGGATACAAGGAAGAGGGGCAGCCACTGTAGGTAACACAGAGTCGTTCAGGTGAGTGCCAGGAAGAGGTGCAGCAACCGCAGTTAAGGAACGGCTGGGACGAACAAGGATAGGCGCATCAAGCTCGTAAGCCTTGATAGGGTTACACTGGTTGAGGTGGCCCTTTTCAAGAATTGGAAGCCTGTGGGTAACAAACCATTGGACGTGGAGAGGGTCATTAATTATACGTATATTTTCTACTTTGCCGAACATTAGCGCGAGAACGGTTTGTCCAAAACATATGAATTTGGTCTTATTCAATGCAGGATTAAGTGCCCTTCAACTGTCATGAAGACCACTTTTTGATAGGGTAAGTCCTTTACGCGGTATAACCGGAAAACCGAAAAAATGCCTCTTTCGGGGGCCCCCACCACTTAAGCACAACTCCGTCGAAGTCGAAAACTTAGGAGAGTCTTAATGGGCAACCAATGAAGCCATTAAAACAATAAAATCTTTTGTAGGAATTATTTCCGATTTAAAAGCTAATTCTACTGGACTACTAACCGTACATGGGAGTATAATTATAAGCGTGACGGAGTTCATTAGAGTGCATTGTGATGCTGCCCGTGGATGAAGGCCACACGGACTCGAGTGTAGTTAGAAAATGCACAGTGGGCCGAGATTGGAAATTGAGAGGCACGGAATTTCTCTTTATCGTTTCATCGACGTACCGGTTTTAGATCACGATTTTTATGTAGAGCAGTATTTGTCAAGATTTTGGTTAGTTTTGCATTGTTTGGTGAAATAGATATACATAAATGGTTTATTATTTAAATTGTTGTCAGTATTTTGTACGTCCTTTGTAGAATGTAGATACAGACCATAAATAAACTTTATTATAAGTAAATGTTCTATATCGTTAGTATAATCTCATCAGCAATGCGATATCATTTGATAATTATGCCCTACGTTCTAGAATATATTGCAACAATAATTTACAATGCGTTCCTTATATAGTATTCTTATAATTAGTAACTAAGCCAGTTCAGACAAACGAGTACATATTTGTGATGCAAAATGCATTGTTAGTTTTTACAAATAATGACTAGTTATTTCCTGTAACGCTTTTGACTTTGATTTACGAGTAAATTATTGTAAAATGAAAATATCTTCTTAGTGACTCATTTTAGGTTGAAAAAAATCATGATGTGATCATATTTAGTAGTGGTAAATACATGAAGCAAGAATATTCAAAATAAGACCATTTGGAATATCAATCGTAGTTAAAACCAATGGGCCAGTCTGTTTTAATCCCAGATGATTTATTTTGAAAGATTATTAATTGTGGACGTCATTAGTCTTCAAATCTTGCATTATCTGCGGTAGGTCTAGTCAAAGGCCAATAAACCTTTAATCCGAGCGGTTTGCGCATACGCACCAGCGTGGGAGTACTCGTAATAGAGGAGATGTTGACGATTATTCCTATCTGACTAATCGACACAATTCCACCCTCTCACTCACGCAGTGCGCGGGTGATAGAGACGGGGCTAGGGACGGTAAAAGGAAAGAGTAGAACTGCAATAATAAGGTTCTGGGGTGTGGGTGGTGAGGTACGAGCGCCCACAGAATGCAGCTTCTTGCGACATCTAGTACTCAGCGATTTAGCTGTGTAACCAGTTTTAACATAAATAAAGAGCGTTCAAAATAAACAACACTTGGGAGATGAATCTTCGTTTTATTTGAACGCTCGAGGCCTTTGTGATCGTAGTGCAACGTATTTATTAACTCTTTAAAGAAAATACATGTGTCGGATTAAATAAATATACAGTTCGTGTTTTGAAATATGTAATGATCTATTGCTTTTATTCTTTCTCAAACATATTACGTAAAGGAAAAAAAGTTTACTTAAAAGGAACATTTCTATATTTAAATGATTTAAAGTAAGTTACTACGTATTTCAAAAGAGTTACCTATTTACTTCGAGACCTGCGTTACTTGTAAACTTAATAATTAGTCTTAATATTGATGCTTAATGAACGCAACATCTTTTAAACGTTCTTGGAAGAAGTAAAAGCTCTCATTAGCTTTCATTAATGCAGGTGGACACAGCTTGAGTTTGAGATCAAAACGACATCCTGCCCCATTCGTAAGGAGGATGAGCTCCGATTTGCAAACAATGAGATCGTAATGAATTTTTAATTAACTAAATCTCTGGAGCGGCGAACCCGATCTGCGCCCACGCAACGCAACAATGTTTCCAGTCATGTTATGTGTAACTACAGGTTTGTGAAGCAACTGTTGCTTTTATTTTTGAAAGTGAAACTAATTAATAGAGAGGTGTTAATAGTGATAGACTGAAAAATAACGGTTACAATCAAATATGTTTGAGAAAAATAAATACATTTTATGTTAAAAAATGTCTTGAAAATAAGAAATATTTTTTATTTCGGAAGTAAACTTATGTTACATTCTTGTTAACAATATTCGAAAGCATCCAAGCTTTTTAAGACGGTGAACAGGAAAAAAAAAACAATATTCGTCATCTATACTTATAATAAATCTGTAGAGAGGTCAATTCTGTACATGAAATATATTTTCAAAATAACTATCAGGGGGTGATTAGTGATCGATACTGATGCCAAAAATGCAATCAGTAAAATTTTTGTCTGTCTGTCTGTCTGTCTGTCTGTCTGTCTGTCTGTCTGTCTGTCTGTCTGTATGTTCCTTATAGAAACAAAAACTACTCGACGGATTTTAACGAAACTTGGTACAATTATTCTTCATACTCCTGGGCAGGTTATAGGATACTTAGGAATTCCCACGGGAACGGGCATTAGCGGGAAAATCCTTTTGTATGAAAAATCTAAACCGTTTAAGTTAGACGCTTGAAATTTGGCCAGCAGGTACCTTAGTAAACTTAAAGCTTAGTTATAACAGAATATTGCAAAATTCCTACGGGAACGGGAATAAGCGAGAAAAAACATTTGTATGAAAAAATCTAAGCCACGTAAGATAGACGCTTGAAATTTGGCATGCAGGTACCTTAGTAAATTTAAAGCTTAGTTACAACAGGATATTGCGAAATTCTCACGGGAACGGGAGTTAGCGGGAAAAAACATTTGTATGAAAAAATCTAAACCGCGTAAGTTAGACGCTTAAAATTTGGCATGCAGGTACCTTAGTAAACTTAAAGCTTAGTTACAACAGGATATTGCAAAATTCCCACGGGAACTGGAAATAGCGGGAAATTCCTTTTGTATGACTGACTCACTGAACTACCCACGCACAGCCTAAACTGCTAAACGTAGGCACTTGAAATTTATAAGGGACGTAGCTTAGATACCGTAGGGGTGCACTAAGAAAGGAATTCCCGAAATTCCCACAGGAACAGGAATTACCGGGAAAATCCTTTTGTATGAAAAATCTAAACCGCTTAAGTTAGACGCTTGAAATTTGGCATGCAGGTCCCTTAGTAAACTTAAAGCTTAGTTACAACAGGATATTGCGAAATTCCAACGGGAACGGGAGTTAGCGGGAAAAAACATTTGTATGAAAAAATCTAAACCGCGTAAGATAGATGAAGGGGGTAAAACGGGATCCACGCGTACGAAGTCGCGGGCGGCCGCTAGTTTAAGATATTTTGGTTTTCCCTATTTATTAGTGCATCTAAACAGCTATGAATAGTTGGGGCGTACTCTAATAAAAGGTTTTAGTTTACAAATAATGACATCACCCGCAATACCCGCATTTGCTTCTCAGTAACCCCACGCCCTTTGACTCATAGTGCTTAAACAATATTCTAATGTAGGACAAACAATTACTTCTTATTTAGATGAAAATGTGAAGGAAATTTAAACAAATATTCACTCATACAATGGGATACTTATGTACTAGCATGAAGATTACAATATGGCCATGTATGTACGAGTCCCTGTGTTGTGAAAATGGAGTGAAAATTGCAACCAAATCAAAGCTAACGAGAAACATTACGTTACAGTTATTTTACGTTTTATAAGTAGGTAAATTGTTTTTTCATGTTTTTTTTCACACAATATAACTTGTAGGTAATTCCTTATTTTTTCTGTCGGTCGTTGACTCAGTCCTCATTCGGAGAACAAGTGGAGTATTGTCCCAGACGTCGCGTAAACTTACTAGAAAAATCGTATTATTTGCCAGTTGGCGTGATTCCAAACAATAATAGGACATTGCACTTTCCGAGTTTTATTGTGCACTATATTACTGTCAGGAATGCCATTGTCGCGACGCTTTTTAAATGTCCCTTATCTGGCCATTTTAACTGGCGCAACCACGAAACTATTTGGATTTATTTGTTTGTATCTGACTCTATCACTTATTCCAGGGATTCTGCCAAGCTACCAATGTAGAGCCAATATCGTAATGGGTTTGCAGAGTCCCATGGGATATACTAAATGCGATAAGAAAATTAATTTTTAACAATAGATCGAACTAATTACCATCGTCATTTAATCAATGCTGGCTCTACTAGATGAGAATATGATAAGAATTACATAGCTCTTAAAATTTACACCAACTGTTTAAGTAGAAACAATCTGATATCTCCAAGAGTTTGTCTTATACACTGTAGCGCCATTATCGTAAATTATGAAAACACGGAACGTTCTGCGATGATCGCGAGATTGAGTTGGGCTTCTGAATGTTGATCTAGCTAGATTGAACTGCCTATTCCCGAAAATGACCCATTTATTTTGCGCTCCTGCCAAATAGATCATCGGCTGTGAATCCTATGAGAATATATTCCAAATGTCGGTAATATTTGACGACCTCGTTGGCGCAGTGGCTTGTTGTCTAAAGTTCCGGGTTCTATATTGAATGAAGTCTAGGATTATTTCACCAATCACTCAAAAGTCAAAGGTAGTTTATTAGTCTTTCACATGGTCGGTTTCATTGACTAAGGCCCGGTTTGACCAAACTTTTATCCAAGAATAACTCCTGGTATAACTGGCACATTGACAGTTTTAGTATGGGAAATATGTCTAAATGTCGAATAACTGACGATTTATTCTGAGATTAATATTTACTCTTGTTTGGTCGAATCCACCCTGAGTGGTATTATCCTGCATTTTTAATCTTATTATGGATTGCCAAAATAAGGGTTAGAGCTAGTTTTTCAGTATTTCCAAGGGACACTATTAATTCGACATTGGGTTCTGTTGTGGTATAAGACCTATTTAATACTAACTGTATGTAAACATGATCTTCGTGCTTATGAATACACAATAACATCGTAGTCTCAAAATACCACTATACCTTTACCTATACACAGGTATTTCAAAATGAGCCTAATGCTCCGTATAATATGAAGTATTTATGTGCCAATATTGCATGTGAATTCAATTTAACCAGACACTTTCACGGTTCACACAGGTAACGTTCAGTAGGAAACCTGATCTAGAAAAGAAGCGTGGGGCGGTGTGTCTCAATACGGGCGAAGGGTTTCCTCGCTAGATAGAGTTAGTTACGGCTACAGTATTTCGTTGCGTCGAAAGACAGATGCATCAATTATATTGAGTAACTAGCTTTTTCCCGCGGCTTCACCCGCGTGAAATGTAGTTTGGCACAGATCGTCATAAATTATTGCCTATAAGTTATTCTGGGTTATAATGAATAATACTGTAAAGTTTCATCAAAATCCGTTCAGCAGTTTTTGCATGAGAGAGTAACAAACATCCATCCAGACATCCAAACTTTCGCATTTATAATATTAGTAGGAAGTAGGATAGTAGGATTAGGTGTTAATTTATGAATTATTTTTTCATGTGCATCACTTTCTGTGTCATTTCCATTATTAATGCTTTTTTAAAGTGTTTAGTTGTAAAATCTTTTAAAAAAATAGATTTTTAGATCCGTAATGTATTAATATCTATATTTAATTTCAGTTGACGCATTTAAAAACACAATTTGTTATCAGTCTATGTTATACGTGTCTTAGTGCGCACAAATCAACCGACCCTTGCAGCAGGTGGTTTCGCAAGTACATAACTACGAGTATTTATAGTCTCTGTAAAGTAATGTAGGAAACTAGTTTTACATATTAAAATGATACATTTTTATGATTTCAATGTGCATTCCCATGATTATATTATACTAAGTAACTGATATTCATTAGAACCATCTATGGTTTACATTTATGTACACTGTTACTTCACCTTTTGTAGCATTCATCTGCCTATCTCAGTAGCTACTATTAAATAAACTTGCAACTCAAAAAAGTGCTAAATGTAACTCCCAAGTTGTTCTTTGTTCTTCAATTAATCCGTCGGAGTTCACACTTTCCGAATCGGTTAATGCTTTCAGTCAATAGAAGTTTTTAAGGCCCTTAGGGCGATTGCAAGACGTCCACTGGCCGGGTGGGGCCGTAAGAGTGAAAGCACACGATGCGTTGCGGCGGCGGTGCGACGTCGGAGCGGTGTCGCTGCGTCGTCTTACATAGAAATATCTGTGGCGGGCATACAAATGGTGCGGCGCCACGCTGCGTGATACGCCGAAATCTTTGCGTTGCGGCGCCGCAACGCATCGTGAGCTTTAAGCTCTCAGAGCGCCCTTTGTGTGAGAGACGCTTGCGCAAACCACAGCGAGATGTTTTATGCATATCGCAATATAATGTTAATAGGTAAGTGGAGCGCGCCTTAATTGCACTGATTGATATACCACCGGGATACGAAAATACAGCCTTATATGGACAACACTCATTTCGGTATTAATTGTCAGTACCTTATCTCCAGTAATTAGCGCGGTAAGTTGTCGATATTTCGGTAGGAATAAAGAATTGCCCTTTTAATGTCGATGATGGAGCAGCCCGGTCAGTATACATCAATGTAAAATCTTTTTTGACATTTATTCAAGGTTATGATTATGCATGGCAAATAAGAAATTACTTGTGTTGTAATAAATATTTATTGCCATTAACAACTTCTTACGTCTTCATCAGTAAAATTTCAGCATAGCTTTATTACATACATATTTTGGAAACCGTGATTATAGGGTTAAAGGGTAAAATGTCTCTATGTAAACATAATGTTATCAATAAGAAGGGTCATAAGTTACTTCATTAATCGCAATTCCCCTGCCAAATCAAATTACTGCCCAGTTAGTTTCATTATTACAGTTAGCTACCCATCAAATGACCTAATTTTGTAAATATGTACCTATACATAGAATGGAATTCTATGAATTACTTACTTATTCAATAGAGTCATTTGGGTTGTTTTTATAAGATTTCTTGCTTGTTTGGAATGTAAAAAATAACTAGCAATTTATTCTCTATCATACCGTGACAAATAGGTTAGGTACCTAGTTCTATTTAAAAGATCAGTAAAGCGTAAAATCTAGGCAGAAATCACTATTAACTTTTTCAATAAAATCTAAGGTACTGATCACCATTTCATTACATATTATTTATACGTACGTTATTACGTGCTACAGTTAAATATTAACTAGCCCGTGAACTAAAACGGGTTCAAGGGAATACAAGATTTTCACTCTTATTTCTGCTTGTGTGAACTTTCAGCCTATACCTATCTGAGTAGGTCTAACTAAACGATAAAATGGATAAAAGAAGAAACACGAGTAGACTTGTAAGTTTTGTAGCTTGTGTGGTCGATGGGCAAAGCAATATTATTAACATAGGCATCCATATGAATATGGATGCAGTGTGACTTGAATGGTTACAACTCACAAGCAAATTACCATGAATGCTTCTCAAAATAATCAACATGTTAATGACATTTTTTTTATTCATGACAGTGGACAAAGTTTCAGAAAAATACTTAAAATTATTATTCTCTTTAGTTTTTGAAGATTACTCGTTAGTTTTTGAAATGAGTTTGATCCTGAATGGTAAACGATAACTCATTTTCTTGTCTTACGTTTAATAATAAGTTACGATATGACGCTAAAAGAGGTTTCCCAAATCGTTTCTATGGCTCCATCGGAATAAATACGTCTCCTACAACTTTATAGGGGCGATTGTTAGTTTTGTTGGCTTCAAGAAGAGGATTAGGGGTATTCGAACCGCAGCTGTCCATACATAAACAACCGCGACCCCTGTTTTGCTTTGATTTTTCGTATGTAGTGGCTCTTCATGTAAAACAATCATATTGTTTATTTGAGAGTGTGTATTATTACTAGCTCTTGAGACTTTTTTGGTGCAAGGAATTGGGAATGTCTCAAGGAGTAGATTAAGGTATAGAAATGAAAATTTAGAAATATTTTACATACTATTTATAAAACAATTTAAATGTAGACTGATGTAGAGTTAGAAAAGACAAGGCACAATCTGAAACTGGTCGTTTTATCATAGATGAATGCATGCTCAATGAATAAATAAAGGTCCTCTATATGATCAGGAGTAGTCTAAACCTTAAAGTAAAAGTAAAAGAATGTGTTAAAGATAAATGAAGCTAAGTGAATGTAGAGAAAGATTATTGCATCATGAGACCCTGAAACCTATTAGGTATGCGGTTTATTACGATACAGATCTTATCGCTCAAATCACAGAGTGCAAATCGCCATTTAAAATATTCACGAGATAGCCTTAATCACGCGTAAATAACTGCATATTTACATTTCGATTCCAGTGCTCGCCGAAAGCGTCATTAATTCCTTTAATGATTTTGTGCAACGCGTGTCAGGGGACATTTAATATCCACCAGTTTATATCGTGACGAAAAATTAAAAGTAGCCGTGTAATAAGTTTAAAAACATGAGTCAGGTCGGTCACGAATATAATTTACTCGCATAGGGCAGCAATTAATGCCTCAACTTTAATCTGAGGGGTGGGTCAAATGTCAACTGGTGGATAAGGTTGCAATGCTCGGTTTCGACAAGCTGACGATCAATCACCGCAAACAGGTTATGATTACCCTCAATAACTTCCATTTGGCACATAAAGAGTGGAAAGATAGGACACAGTACTTGCGCCACAGCGTTCCGACAACGCTGCGTGCATTTGCAATGCAAATGCAGTGTAAAACAAACAAATCATATTTTATACGCATACTCAATACACGATGATTAATTGGGTTTTAAGCTGAGTTATGTAAGTTACCAATTATTGTGATTAATGAATTTCGCGTATAAAATAATCGTACATACATAGGCAGGTATTCATTGTCGTACGCTCCTTTTTTCACTCAATAATCTTGGAAAATTTACTGAAGATTTTACTGACCAAAAGTAAAAATTGTACATAATTAGTAGAAAACTGTAAATAATTACTTAAGCCTTACAGTTAAATCCAGTCTTTATCTCTAGGTTCTTAAATAATGGGGATATAAAAATAAACAATTTAAGTTGAGAAACTTAACATTCTTACAGAAAATCATCGTTATTTCCATTAAATGCAGTGTCATTAAATTGAACGCGTATAATCGCGGCATGTCATGTCTGCATCGTTATGGCGCCGTTGTTTTTAATCCCCGCGTTAACAATGTCGACACAGCGTGCAGCGCGTAAAGTTCACGAAAAAACATACAATATTAAAATGCAGTGCAAAAAGTGTAATTGCGTGTGTGCACGTAATTTATGTTATTTTAGTATGATTGATCGCGGGCCCATCGGCTTAATGATCTCGCTCCTGTTATTGCGCATAAAATTGTGTAAGATATAATGTTAAAAACACGCCCGCATATAGGTCAACGGGCTGCGTTTGTGATTTCTCAGAATGTACTGTGGGCTTCATTCACGCAACTGATAAAAGATAGGTAGTTACAATATCGCAAAAATTGCATTCGATCCTTTTTATATTCTCATTCGTATTGTATTTAGGATGTGTTTTGCAAGTTACATCACATCGCACATTTATTGCAAACTGTGCATATTTACAAGGTTAAGCCACAACATTTTGCTTTTTCAGACTTTTTTCACACGTTTACATGAATCCGGCCCACTGTGTAACGGTATTACCGCGCGGATGTTTGTTGATTCCGCGTACGTACTCCAACTGCACACGGGTGCGTTTACGCGCTAACTGGAATCACACATTGTAAACCATTAATGGTTTTAGAATAGCATTGTTTTGGAAACAGAAAACTGCATGAAAGAAAGTAAATTTCAAAGGTGATTTATTTGTTTTCACATCGACGTGTGGTCTTCACTGTCGGCCGGTGAAATAAAGCAAGATAAATAAAAGCGATTCGTCTTATCGAATGATTGAAGGGAAACGTAAATGTAAACATCGAAATCTTCGGGTCGCTCGCTAATTAAATGTCCGATGAGTTTTATTGGTTTCTTTCAAGAGTTTTTAATGATTTCTGGCTGCTGAAATATGAATGTTACGAAAGCATTGCTCGTAGTTTATTGGTATTTCTGTCATGTTCACGTTTATAAAATGGAAAACCTATACCTATACTTATCTTACTAATGATTTAAGTATCGGTAGCATTTTTTATTTTTTTACTAATATAGTTCAATATTTGCATCATTTGTAGTAAGTATCTTTTATAGCAATGTAAATTGATAACTTAAGATTGTTTTGTTTAACTAAAAAATTAAATACACTCAAGTAGGTATTTCAGGCATTCAATTTAACATGACAATAAGACAAGGCATAAACCAACCGATTCCTTTTAAAGTGTCCAAAATAACAATGACTTCACGGAGTAGAATGTATGAATCACTGACGCGTCCGTTAGGTATTAATAAATATTGTTAACCTAATAATATAAGTTTCTCGTTAACTCCACGCCATTAGTTACACTTTGTTTGCGAGGAGCGGATATTGGAAAATGGGGTACGCAGGAAATTCGAGGATCGATCGAAGCACTCCACGAGATTGTGTGGAGTCATCAGAATAAAGGACTTCGTATGCGTGCTGAAGGAGTAGCCATCAATACATAAAATGTATTAAGAGAGAGCCCACATAATAATATGACTCAGGAACATTGGATCAAAATTGCAGGATTGGGACTGTGATCTTAGTTTTGTTGGTCCAACAAAGAGTCCAAACCATATTATGGAAAGAAAATCCATCTAGTTGTAGCATATAATGTAGAGTCAGGGTAATTGAACTGTCGATTAATGAGAGTAATAATTCGAGGATCGATCGAAGCACTCCGCGAGATTGTGTAGAGTTATCAGAATAAAAGACTTCGTATGCGTGCTGAAGGAGTAGCCATCAAATACATATTTATTAGGAAGATGAAGAGTGGCCACGCATGAGTCAGGAACATTGGATTAACATACCAGGATTGAGATTGTGATATTATTGTTTTGTTAAAAACCCAAAACATATATAATATGGAAAAGATGTAATCGGGATCATTGGACGTTCGACCATGAATAATAAAAATAAAAATAGTAACTTTTCGGCTATTGAAGTTAGCTTTTTCTGCAAGTACCTTAGTCTGGTGTGTCAAATGTGAATTTTATACAGTAAAAGTGGTTAAAATTGAATTGCTTGTATCCGTCTGGTTGTTCTTACATACTGTAGGTATGATTCACAACCCCCATAATTGGTTTATTTTGGTAAAATTAGCATTATGTTCTAATTTAACTTTTCACCCGTTGAAACAAGATTAATTTACATTAAACTCTGCATGTATACTGACAGCAGTTGGGGAAAGAAAGGATTGGCGGCCGTAGACTGGAAGACGTAGCGTGGGTAGGCCTCCCACCTAGTGGACCGATGACCCAGTTAAGGTTGCGGGAAGCCGTTGGATGCAAACGACTAAGAACTTCTCGATGTGGAGTTCTATGGGAGGCCTATATCTAGCAGTGGGTTACTAGAGATTGATGATGATAATATGATTTTAATTTCTAAGATTCCTTATCATTATTAACTATTTACTATAAGTAGCTAATATTATGTAAGATCCAAAACAACACATAAAGCTAAGTGCGTAATGACGTCAAGTAGCGAGAGGAACATAAAATGTGCACTGCGCCCGCGCATCCGATAACGCATTATTATTATGAGAGAAAACAACTGAATGGATGTGCGAAGTATGATGTTATGCCCGCATATGGCAGCCGCAACGGTAAAGAGTTACCAAGGTCTTGCTTTTATTTTCATTGTTTTAGTCATAAAGTGAGCCGCCGCGAAAACAACCTATAAATGAAAAGTAAAAGTTCTTATCCTTATATGTTCAACGTTTATTGTCATGTTTGTATTTAGTAGTAGGCATACCTAAAATCTGGTTTCATTCATAAATTGTACGGCATGAATAGTCACAATTTGTACGGGATGAATAATAGTCATTTTAGGTAAACAGTTTCAGGCATTCAAATTAATTTGTTTACAGCAACTACTGAAAAGTATGAGTCATCTACATCGTTAATGATAATAGTATTTACAACTCTATCCACTTTGCTTTTAAGGTAGAAGTTTCTATAACGGTCCATGGGGCTTTTAGTGCTCCTCCTCCAGTGTTAATAAACTGTGAAGTGCAGTCTGGCTGCCCCTGTCTCTATAGCCTATGGCTCTATGCACTACATAAACGTTCAGCAGAATTGCCACCCTTATCCCCCCTTGGCTTGCTGGATGGTCCGGAATACTTTGTAAATGTTCCTTAATGTGTTTGTCTTTGTGCGATATTTTATCTAATAGTAGTGTATTGTAAAAACAATAGATTATCAATTTGCAAGTAAAGTTTGTGTTTCATACAAAACATGCATGTTTAATGTGTTGGTAAATATACGTACATATTGTTATCGTTTTTTTATGTTTTATCTAGAGCTTATTCTTAATCGTTCTGTCCTTTAGAGATAATACCTAAATAAATAGCCATTTTATTAATGACCTTTTTATGACTGGCAATAAGATAGAACTTGTTTTAAAACTACATTGCGCATCAAATATTTCGATTATTCGGCAGGTTTATTGAAAATTGATTGACCTGCCGAAGCAACATCCTAATTCGACCCGTGGTCCGTTATGTTTCGTAATGATTATCACAATTACCAGGTGCAATTAGCAGGTCAGGTTCACTCGCGGTACCGACCGAGTGGATAATATAATTCTGTGGTGGAATTACTGACTACCAACGGTGGACAAATGAGCAAGGTTGTTCGGGATATACGAGTATTCTGAGACTTCTTTGAATTGGTAAATAATCTCATTGACTAAATACAAATAAAGAATTAATAATTATGATATGATAGTCATGGCATGGACATTGGACAAGGACTGTAGAGGGTTTCCTATCAGACTATAAAATATGACTATTTCTTTGACTCTACCTTTTCTAACGTTGGGTCACCATAAACCTTGTTGATACAGGTGCCTATTTTGATTACAAATGTGTTAATATGTCATGAATTACCCGAATATGCCTAAAGACTTTTAGGCTGAGTTGCACCAATTAACTTTGACCGTAACATGACGATAACCGGTGTTTTTTGTATGGAGTTTGACAGATTTTTGACGTTTGTCAAAGTTAAAGTAAGATGGTGCAACCCATCCTTAGTATTTTTGCCCTTGTTTCTTTTATGTTATCCATAGGATTGTTTTTATTCATCCATTCATCAACAGTTAAAACCAGTTTCATTTTAACTGATCCTTTCGGTTTCTTAGTTAATTTATCTATATGTATTAGGTACATAAGAAAGTTTGTATAATATCAGCGCGCATGTTGCATTCGCCATAATAGTTTCGTCACTTGACCGTTTCATAACATAACTCGATTGTTAATATAATTGAAGCGTAACATTTGGTAATATTAATTATAACAATATTATGTTACTTACTCGTACTCTTAGAATGGTCCAGTCCACATTTCAAATTGTTTGTGTATTATCTTTAAATAGCTCTACCTATTAAATTACTAGTTTAATTGTCAGTGAAATTGAAAGAAAGAAAGAAAGAAAGAAAAAACATTTATTTGGTACCAAAAAATTAAACAATAAGTACAATCAACTTAAAAAGCAAAATACATTGTACCAAATTGGTCTCTGCTCAGTATGAGGTCATAACGTACTGAAGAGCACGTTACGGCCACTGGTATTCTGCAGAAACCATGAAAGAGGGGTGCGTGGCCCATAGCGAACGTTACAACTTACTACAAAATTTGACAAATAGAAGAAAATAAGTAAGTGTGCATTAATTTGTGCTATTGAGCACCTTATAATTATGATGATAATCTAAGATGATGCAATAAAGGTTTATGACTTAATAAATATGAATATATGTTAAGGTATTTAAAATAAGTTTGAGAGAGAAAAGATAATATGAATAATAATATGTATTTCGTAAAATTCTCCTCATATGGTTAATGAGAGCTATCTGGAAGTAGTTAGACATCATCATCATCGTCATTTCAGCCACATGACGTCCACTGCTGAAATAGGCCTCTCCCAATGATTTCAACAATGACCAGTTGGTAGCGCCTTGCATCCAGCACCTTTCTGCTAGTAGACATGGGGTCGATAAACTGTCATTTACCTTAATAATCCTTAACAAAAAATTATCCCAAGAAAACAATAGAACCTTTCAGCTGTAGTATCATTAGGGTAGATTACTCGAAGTTTTTATAACTGTTGTTTCGATTTAATATTTTAGTTGATATCTCGTGCGATTATTTCCACTTTGATTCCAATTCGCATTGAAATTAAGGTCGGTAAAATGTCAGTGTCACTTTATAAAATTCCCATGACTAAAGTGAAATAATATGTAATAATATGTGCAACTGTTTAGCTGTTCAGAGAGAAATTGACATACTTTGAAACCTAAAGGCGGATACAATGACGCATTGTGTAAAAACAATTTAGCAGATCAAGAACCAAAAAGTGATGTTTTAAGGTTTAAAACATGTTCTCTACGCCATTCCATTCGTGTTGCTTCATCACCGGACCTGCAGGAGCATTTTTTAAATTGCAGTTCGATTACGAAATTGCACAAATCGCATGTGGATCGAACATGTAAACCACGAGGTTATCTTAGGCTGGATTGCCCATCTTATTTTAACTTTAACAAACGTCAAAAATCTGTTATACTCCATACAAAAAACACCAGTTATCGTTATAGTTACGGTTAAAGTTAGATGGTGCAACTCAGCCTTAATGTCTACCGAGTAACAGGTGACTTGATATGTTTATTTTCCGAACCAGTCACACTGATACTGTTACACGATACAGTGTGACTGGAGGGGAACACTCTCCAACTAGTCGTGTTTTCATCTCAATCAATCTCCAAAAGCAAATCAAAACTCGTGACATTGATTACCCACATCAGCCACAAAAGGACTGCGAGAAGCGACTGTTCCTTACTTAGACCAAGTGTCTTTTTAGTCCCCCGGTGGGCATGAGCGAAACGTGAGCAGTAAAAATAGCTGGAATTTGAACTTGGCTGTCAGTTCATTGAGTCAATTGTTTCTTCCGTTCGCTCCATGGTTTTCTTTGTGCGGCTGCGCACTTATTGCCTACGGAAAAGCAATTGAGCTGATCATTCATGAGAACTGTTCAATTGGTTTGCTGCACCGGAACGTCTTCATCTAAGAAAGTGATAACTTTAAACGCTCTACAAGATGTAAATGTTTGTTTAGATTGTGACGTAAATATTCCTATACCTAATACATAAAGTAGGTATATTTGTTATGACATAAAGTCAACGAGTAACATTAGCGTTATCTTTAATGGCTTCCGTTTTGTATTCGTAATATCAAGTTTTATTCTCTCTCTGTTAAAGATGAATTTCTTTCCGCGTATTAAAATTTGGGCCTCTTAATATTTAAATGGAAAGAACTATAAATATTAATTTATAATTAATTATTTATTACTTCATACCCAATTAGTTTCAAAGAATGGCAGTCAAAGAATTTAGGTGACATTTGTCGAGCCTGACCTAATAATACTGTATTTGGTCAAATATGTACATATTAAATAAGGAGTAAAATTACGTTTGAATGTTAATCAAGCGGTTAATAATACCATCGCAATTATATCATTAACAATCACGACATGAAAGAAACTTGCAAAAGTTTCATTGACCCTAAAGACTGCGGGTGACAATGAAATGCGTTTAAAATTACTTTCGCGCACACCCTACTTGATTTAATTAACTTAATAGTACAGGTTTAAGTTTAAACTTATTAACATTGAACCCGTGAACCGGGTCTTTGTTATTTCCAATAAGCTGTAATGATTCATCAAATCAGTTTACGATTGTGAAACAAAAGATGTTAGTATTGATTAAAATAATATTTTCTTTTTAGAGTTTTCCTTGAATCCCTCTTTCTATTTCCACCTTACCTTAAAAAATAACACATTGAAATCGTGTATTATTTTGTTGAAATTTTTAAATTAAAAATGGAGGTAGTTAATACTCACGTCTTTCTCCCTTGGCTTGTTGCACCAGTAGCCTCCACACCTGATGCAGTCGTCACAATTCATCACCGTTTCGAGGTTAACATTGAAGCAGTCGATCGCGAAAACTTGCTGTAACGAACACGCCACCAAAACAAAATAAAACACATATCCAGCCATCTTATTTTTTTTAAACAAAAGAAATTGAATACACTGCACTTTTTTATTAAGTCTAAACGGCCAGTGCTTATTTCTTTTTAAAATAAACAAAACTTTTTACGCGGTCAATTTAAAATTCAAACACGACTCGGAGCGTTCCAAATATGAAAAAACGCGCGCGCCGCGAGACGTCTCGCCACAGACTGTAGACGAACGCGACCTCTCTACATCAAGAAATAGTTGCGAGGAGATGAATCATCGCGGATCGAGGAAATTCGCGGAAATCGCATTTGATGGTGTGCGTGTATATTAAAAAAGTTATTAGAAATAATTATGTAACTTGTTTGATTCCTCTATTATGATAAATTACCTAGGTACTCAAGTATAGATCAGGTATAGTGGATTATTTATTTATGGTTCAATTAATTCTAGTTACGTTCTGCTTTTGCTACATTAATTAGGCAGGTGCCTAATTAATGTAGCAAAAAAAACAACCTGAAATAAGGTAGTATGTAGGTACATACTACCTTATTTCAGGTTGTTTCACGTAAGAGTTATGTATATCATCAGCAATGAAAAATATTTTATTATAAGTAGATCTGTAATTCATGTTATATTTTATTCTTTGACTTGTTTTCAGAATTTTTGTTTAATTTTGAAAGAAACCTAGATCTTAAGCCCATATAAAACTTTCGTTAATTTTGGGACACCTTTTACTTATACGATAAATATAAAACAATGCAAAAACATGTGATTTAAGTATTCTGTACTTCAATTTTACTGAAAATCAGCAGTCTCAAGTTTTCAGTGAAAGCGTAAGCCTGGCCTACCTGTATAAAGTCAAAGCCTAACTAATTAAATGTTAATGAAAAAATATTTATTTACTATATTTTTATCGTAAAGATTCCTATAAAACCCAAATACACGAGACCAGTCCATACAAGGTAGCGCCATCTGTGGTGTAATAATACATTAGTGATAAATGTAATTCTACAGGGTGTCCTAGAGGGGCAAATCAAATCCAACTTCAATGGAGGTAGCTTGACATAATCTGACCTAGTTAATATACCTCTAAAAATATGTTAAAATATTATTAAAAATGGTATGGAATTTTCTTAAGTTTACGAATTTATTTGCTACTTACTAACTAATAATAATTGCAAGCGATTGTTTGGTCCGACTGTAAACAATGTTTTTCTGTATGTAATAAAATAGTTTTAAATATTTTAGGGGTAGGTCAGAGGTAAGCTGCGCTCCCATAACAGTTTGATTCACCCATTCTGGGTCACCTGTATAACTCCTTAATAATATACCATAGTGTTTTGACGCTGTTATTTTAGGGGGTGGGTATGTAAAAGGTTTCATCGCCATTGCAACTTTTTAATCTCTACTTAGGCTGAGTTAACTTACTTACTTTAACCGTAAGGCTATGCGCGCACGGGTGACTTTTTGTTACAGTGTCAGTAGGTATATCTTTCTCATTTACACTTGTAAGAGAAAAAGAGAGACAACATTGTACTTATTCTTATCTATGGAAAACAACTGTTACGGTGATTAAAGTCACCTAAGCTAACCAGTGATTTTTGTTTGGAGTTTGACAGATTTTTGACGTTTGTTAAAGTAAAAGTAAGGTGGTTTAATAACTCGGCATAATAATATAAAATTCTCATGTTACAGTACCTATTTGTAACAAAATCCTCCAAAACGGCTTAACTGATTCTTATGAAATTTTGTGGTTACAATTAGTAGTCAGAAAATAGGACGTAATAAACTTTATTTTTCATACTCCTACCTGCAAAAAAATGTTATGCTGCGTTTACACTGCGCGGAAATTAGCCAAGTCAAGTCAAAAAAACAGTGGAGTGGGGATGAATTATGAATGTTTTTTTGACTTGACTCGGCTAATTTCCGCATAGTGTAAAAGCAGCATTAGCTGGGTCAGCTAGTAATTAATAAGAATCTTGTTACAAATAAGTACCTACTACATTTTTGGGTAGGAAAGTAATTAAACCACTAATATAATAAATACAACAATAAGGTTTTATTTATTAAGCTTAATTATTTTTAAATTATCTTGGACATTTACATATTTTAATACTTGTTTTTGTATAAGCTTTGTTTATACGAAGCACTTGTGTAGTTGTGATAGGTTCGATTTTTCTGCAAAATAATTTGTGGCTGTACGCTTAACTGTACTACGTTAATAGGTATGTAACTTAAAGTAATGTTAACTAAAATTTTAAATACATAAGGTTGTACAAGTTTTTTAATTACCTAATAAAATCTCAACATCCGTACTTAATTATTTTTGAAATCAACTGCAGGATTTCGAAGTGTGCTTAGTAACTAAAACCTCAAATAATATTTTTTTACATTAAGAAAATTAATAAAATTAAAATGATATTAAGAACAAGTTTTAGTTATTGGCATTCTCCAAAGTACCACTATACTCGTAGGTAATTAATTGTTTTTAATATTGTAAGTAATAAGTAACTATTTAATAAAATATTTAACTGAACTAAAATTAGAAATATTTAATTTGTCGTAAGATACTTAAAAATGTCGTAAAAACAATATCAGATCAAGAGCTAAGCTAAGATAGTTATTAGTTAAGTGTAGACAGCATGCAAACAATATGGAAAACTGCTTCAGCTATGCGAGATAAGCTTTTTTTGTCGCGGAGGAAATGATTTGCGCACCGTCACCACTGCCAAGGGATACGGTGGTGTGTGGGACTCCCGGCGCCTTGAAAAGGGCGATGCTCCGTCCTGAAAAGGACGGGGTATACCCACTAAAACCTCCGCGGCGTTCCGTCATCGCCCGAGTGGGGGTGTCGCGAGAATCCGGCCGTAGCCTTATGCCCGTTTTCACCATCAATCCCTAACTTGTAAGTGACCCCTATGGTAAAATTTAACAGGAATTTTGTTTTCAAAGGGGTCACTTAAAAATTAGGGATTGATGGTGAAAACAGGCATTAGACTTCCGCGACACATGCGAGATAACCTAAATTAACTTAGCTTAGCTCTTGGTCTGCTAGTTGCATTAGCCCCCACTGATTGGTAGGATAGGTATGTATTTGAAAATACATTTACTTTTTATTTACAGTGTAAACTCTATTAAAATGACATAAGGGTCATAATCTATGATCTGAGGTCATAACATTTTTCAACGTTATAGAAAGTGAACGTTAAATAGAGAGGCACGGTAGAGCACCGTGGTAGAGCGGATAGAAAGATATTTCCACGCCTTTGTATAACGTTTACAAAACTTCTAGCTGTTATTGTATTGGATAAAATATTTTTTTTCCAGCTTAAATGTTAATTGGGAAATAAGTAAAATCGCGTTTTAGGGAGTGTGGCGTTACATCGAATGACGTTGTAAAGAGTTTACGTATTTATTTTATTTTAAGTCTACTGAGAGTTTCCTGAAAACTGGATTGGATATTGTGGTGGAGGCAGGCCGGTAGTTTGGGTTCGTCTGTGGTTCCTCCTCGTGGTCGTCCGCGTGTTCCTTGAGGAACTGCTCGTACTCCCGCCGGTCCTGGGCGTCCGTCAGCCACTTCCAGCCCACCAGGGTGGCTATCCCTATCAGGATGATGGATCCTAGGCATATCCCGCCGTATACTGAAATCGAAAGGAATAAATTAATGTCAACAAGCATTAAGCACTAACAACTAACATTATGGGCGGGGCATATAGCTCGTAGAGACGATGGCCGTTGGGGCAGGAAAGTTCTCCACGGGCTGGATGACGTAGCGTGGGCAGGCCTCCTACTAGATGGACCGACGATCTGGTAAAGGTCGCGGGAAGAGCCTGGATGCGGGCAGCGCAGGACCGTTCATTATGGAAAACCTTGGGGGAGGCCTTTGTCCAGCAGTGGACGTCATTTGGCTGAAACGAACGAACTAACATTAAAACTGCATGCAGGAAGATTTATGAATGCTACTGACAACGCCACCTTGTAGCAGAGTTTTTGGCTGATACTCTGTAGGTACATATGTTAGCGACACGACAAGAAGAAGAAGCAATAAGCAAAACGATATCATCGTGGCCTTATAAAAGAGGCTTTAGAATGAAGCAATTTGCATGATTTTTATAAGATAAAAAGTTCAAAATAATACTAACAGTAGTAACTCTCCAAGCAATTCTTATAGGTTTGTACCGCCAGTTCAATGCCATACACACTATCATCGTATCTATACATATACCGGGTGTAGCACCCGACTTCCACTCTCAGGTCTGGGCAGATATTCCACGAAGAATCATCTGTAGAATTAAGGAATTCTACGCGCGTGATTTTGGTACCATTGTGGCACATTGGACAGGTTTCGTCGGAGAAGGTGCACTTGGCGCAGGCTTCTAGCATGATGCATTGGGGGTTGTGGCAGTCGGGACAAGGTAGTATCTCGCAGTGACGGTCCAGGTTCTCCCGAGCGTCCCAAGCAGCAGTGCGATCACATACGCACTCCCCGCACCGGCATTCGCCTCTCCCATTGCATAGCTGAAAAAGCATTTAGGAATCACTAGCTTGTAATCGATTAAGGCTGAGTTGCACCATCTTATTTTAACTTTGACAACGTCAAAAATCTGTCAAACTCCATACGAAAAGCACCGGTTATTGGTACGTTGGTGGTGGTGCAACTCAGCCTAAGAGTAGGCGCACATCGTTGATTTTTAGTTGGCCGATAGTTGTGCCCGATTTTAATTTGTATGAAGAATCGGCCAAATCGAATCGGCGTAGTGTGCGCACTCCCATACATGCCCATACTGATCAACTGCCCGACTAAACTATCGGCCGACGAAAAATCAACGGTGTGCGCCTACTCTAAATGTCATAAGTGTCACAAACTAACCCGTTGTCCTAGGTGAGCAACGGGACGCGAAATACGACCAATACTTCATGTGATATATGACAAATGTCATGACATGATACACACGTCTACGTAGGCCAGTAAAGTTTGACAACACTGAAGTGTCCCAGACGTTTGACATTCACAGGAGCGCGCTACTATCAAAGTGGGTTAATAATTTAGACTTGACGTTTCAGAATCATTGCACTTTATTATTAAAACTACTTGATATTTTTACATCGGGTCGTCGCGTTGCCGCGTTTATCTTTCTCCTACGACAACGGGTTAGTGAGCAATATCTCACGAAGGACAGCATGTCCAGCCCCCCTAGACAAGTGCCAAAACGTCACAGTTGTAATGTCGAAAGGCTGTTTTTTTTTGTATGGATTTTTTTTATCTATTTATTTATTAATAACTTTATTGTACACATAATAAACAGTGGTACAACAGGCGAGCTTAATGCCATGTGGCATTATCTTCCAGCTAACCAGAATATTAGACAAAACAGAGAATTAATTATATCGCTTTGTGAACGGATTCTATTTTCGAATCAAAAAGTGCCACATGTATATCTTTGCTCGTTACTTACTTCTCCGCTCGATCCGATGCATCGTTTGTTGAAGCTAGGACACTGGCAGGCGTCACCATTCCACTCCTTGGAGCAAACGCATTTTTCTTCTATGCACTTCCCGTGCCCGTTGCATACTTCGTCGTTGTGTCTCGGGCAATTGTCGCTGTTGAATTGGCAATACTTTCCCACGTAGCTATGAAAAAATAAGAAACAGATTCTAAATAGGTAGGTGAAAATTTTCATGTGAATTAAAATTATTTTATTTTCAATTCGGTCTGTAACCGTTGGCGCGTGTAAACGGCTAGAAGTACCTGGCGCTGAGACGTCATATCCACGCTCTGGTATGTGGTATGGAACGGGCCGAACTCGGGGGAGGTGTGCGGTTAGTGCGAGGGAGAGTCGCATTCTAGCGAGGTGCGCAGTTAAGTCGACAGGGTTGTATATCGATGCTAAAACACTTACGGCGAGTCACTGATGCAAATGCAAGATCCGCAAATGCAGGATCCGTGGCCGCTGCACAGTTCCTTGTCGCCCTTGGCGATGCAGGTGGAGTTGTCGTCGGCGCCCGGGTTCTTCGGCTCACCGGGCAGGCTGTTCGTCAGGCAAGCGCACTTCTCACCATATCTGCAATGAATACATATTCTACATTACAACTTTTAATCTCAAATTAAATAAGTTGTATTATAAACTGACTAATGTCCACGTTTTCACGGTGACATAATTCTGTCTGTATAATACGACTTAGTAACTTAGTTTTTTTATGCAAGACAAGGCAGGTATTTGACCGTAATCGCTCTCTCTCTCTTAAAAATTTTTCAAGAGTATTTTTTCAAATTCTACTTACTTTACTAAGTATCTACTTACTCTAGTAGTAACAGAGAGAGATAGAGAGAGAGAGAGATAGAGCGATAACGTAAATGCGCCTATTACCGCCAGTTTAAGCTGTCTTCGGATAAACGTTAGAAAATTAGATATAAGACGTGGTGATAGAAAAGACACTTTAATTTATTTATAACAATGATGAAGTAATCTTTGAATTCAAGTAGTAACAATGAGTATACAATCACACAATAATTAATAAATAGCAATTTAATCTGAAAAAGCAGTTGTTTCTATTACCGACCTATAGACGAGGTGTGTTTCTATTAACGTTTTTTCTGTTTCTATTACCGACCGCTAAGAATATTGCTCTTCAATTGGGTATATTCCAAGAGGCACGGGTTCGATTCCCACTCAGAGGCTCGGGAACCACTTGATTTTTTCAAGTTAAATTTGTTTTGCTTTTAGTTTTAGTTAAATTTGTTTTTTTTTTTCAAGTTATTTTTTTTTATTATTAAAAGAGAAAAGGCACGCTTCTCGAAAATAAATAAATAATCAAGCAGAAATAGTAAAATAATAAATTCCTCTATTATACTTGATTACGCGGTACCCGGTGTTCTAGTGAGTAGTGGGGGTCATTATTTAAACTGTATTTGAGTTTTAATAAAATTTAATTTTCATTTAATATTTTATTTCTATTTTTAATTTGACTATAATTTTTAATTAGTTTTTGATTGATTTTAATTGTGTGTAATTTTGTATTTTAATTTAAACTATGAACAATTGGACACTGTCTGTATAATTATTTTAAATTATTTTTTTATTATTCAAAAGATCCTAAAAAGTTACATAGTAGTTGTGATAACGCATGATTGGTTTGGTGTCATGTCATCAATGTTAGTTATATACAAAATAAAGGCTTATAAGTCTTCGCAGGTGGCGTTATAGTTATGAGGCGGTAATAGAATTAAGTATGAATATTACTTTATTCTATTAGCGACCGTAAAAAAAAACAGTAACCAGCTAAAATATCTACTTTAATGAAGACGTGATCAGTGAAGTGACATTTTTATTAGGTTTTATTTTATATCAAATAGGTACTAATTAGAATTTAACAGGTTTTTATAAAATCTATTGTCATACATTATTAGAGATATTCTTTAATGTTCATTGCAGTTTTATGCCAAACCTATGACAGTTAACATATGGCGTTAATTGATTTAATTATGTGAAATATTCTTATGAATCGATAAAGATAACAAAATGGAGGTTAAATGCGTAATTAAAGATATAAATACTAAAATAAAAAACGTTATCAAAATTCTAACAACGCCATGGGTCGTTATTAGGAACCAAATTATTAAAAGTGTTTCTATTACCGCCCTTATTTAAAATTGTATTTAAGCGACAAAAATACAGCAAGAGGGCTATATTGAAGTTTTATTAAGGAAACTAAAGTACGAATTAGTATTGTTATGCAAAAACGTGTTGGTATACTCATTTTAAATGTGTTAAAATCGCTAATTAATAACAAGGTGCACCTTAAGTAGCTGGGAGCGCGTCAGTATGAAAAATGCGCCCGTTGCGGGCGCGTCCCATTTAATGTCAAATAACTCCGTTTACTGGTTATTTACGAACACAAACTTTAATCGTTGTGATAGTCAATAAACATATCTAGATATTTTTTAGGTAACGTGTTTTCTGGAACCTGTTATTATGTCTTTCATGAAAGAAAGAAAAATAGGGCGGTAATAGACTACAAATTTTGGGGGGTCGTTAATAGGCGCACTTACGTTAATTAATTTTATATGGTTCTGTACTTCTTAGTAGAAAAGGCAATATTTGGAATCACTGTAAACTAATATGTAGTTGGAGGCGCCCCAAAGGGCGATGGAGCGGGCTATGCTCGGAGTTTCCCTGCGTGATCGAATCAGAAATGAGGAGATCCGTAGGAGAACCAAAGTAACCGACATAGCTCGCAGAATTGCTAAAATCAAGTGGCAGTGGGCGGGGCACATAGCTCGTAGAGACGATGGCCGTTGGGGCAGGAAAGTTCTCGAGTGGCGACCACGGGCTGGAAAACGTAGCGTGGGCAGGCCTCCTACTAGGTGGACCGACGATCTGGTAAGGGTCGCGGGAAGAGCCTGGATGCGGGCAGCGCAGGACCGTTCATTGTGGAAAACCTTGGGGGAGGCCTTTGTCCAGCAGTGGACGTCATTTGGCTGAAACGAATATGTAGTTAAAATGTGTTAATTATGTGTGTGCTGTGAATTATACTACTAAAGGAAAATACTCTACAGTGTAACACTGATTTTATGTACTTTTATTAAAAGGGGATTCTGATGAACAGACGAGTTCACGGGGATCCCTTGGGGGATCGGGTTAGGGGATCCTAGTGGACGAAAGGAAATAATCGATAATTCCTACACATAAGCTTTACCGAAGAGGTTCATTAATGCAACCTCTTGTCAAACTTACCTATGCTCATCACATTTGCACACTCCGCATGTAAATGTTCCTGCATTGTTACATAGCGGTGATTGAACCACAGCATTTGGACAGTCGCAGTCTTTTATTAAATTTACTTTAAGAGTTAACTTCTCGTTAATTCCTTCGATTATTATGTCAATTTCAGTTTCGTTTTTTGTTTTTTCTTCAAAATAGTTTAAAGCTGTTATAGTACCAATGAATTGTTTCTCTTCCACCTTCTTTACATTACAATTTAAGGTATTTACTTTAGTCGTAGCACAATCCGGATGGAATGTAATATGGAAGTCATCATTATGTTCAGAAGGTATATTTACTTTTAATTTTATGGTTCGAGTTATTTCCTGAAATAGAGTGTAAATTTTAATGGCGAACTACGAGTACTTATATTAATATAGAAACATTTTGACTATGTTAAACTTACTTCATAAATGTCGGTAAGAACAGTTGTTATCTTTTTGCCATCATCGATTGTAACATATTTTGATCCACTTATGGCTTCACTGAGATGACTGTAAATATTATCTACATTCTTATGTACAGCAAAAATAATAGTGATTTGTTGATCTGATGCTAATTTTCTAATGATGCTCACGGAAGGGTAATCCATGTTTAATTCGTTTGTATAAACACCATCTTTCATGTAACATTGGCCATCGTAGGGTTTGTAAATGCCTGCTGAAATTCCATCACCAGCTTGGTGAAAAGGTCCATCAGTGAAAAGCAGGATCAGTTTTCTGGACTCAGTCCTCCACTTGATGAGATCTGTGCAGGTGATGACCTGTGCCAGTGCATCCAAACCTCCTTCTGGTTCGTCAAAGTTGTATCCTTGTAAAGGCTTGTGAACCGTGTCCTTGAACTGGGTCGAGTTGTCTGTTAAACTCAAATGATTTCTAAAGGAGTATGTGTTTGTGCTATTCAATATGCTGCAACAGAATAAATTCAAATTCAATGATTTATTTGCTAGAATACATAAATTACATGCTCGTTTTACAAAAGCAGATCTTATGGCTAATATGATTCCTATGTATTCAGCCTGCAAGTAGACGTACAAATATTTTATCAGTCAGATTATTATTTAACATACAATGTTACAAATCAAATTAATGTATTAATATTTCAGTTAATAAATTTACAATGTCAAAAAAAAAAATGTAATAAAGTATGAGTTATTGTTATTTTTATGATTAAACTTGATCGGAATAAGAAGCATCATCGGCAATACAGCACTTCTTAAGACATCCTAATAATGCCATAGTTGCATTGCATTATTTCAGGAAATTTTTATGTTTGTATACTGTATTAAGCCTTACTGTAGTATGCGTTTTTCCGTTTTTCCATTACGCCTATAAAGGAAAATCTAACTTACTCGGTAAAAGGTATCGCGTTTTTATCGACGAAGGTCCCCATTCCTAACTTGATATTGGTTGTTAACTCCTGCATAGTGGCAAATATGTTCAAGGCCTGTTCTTCAATCTTATCTTTAATTCCTGCCATCGTGGACGATGCATCCAGTAAGAAGTAAAGGTCGACTGGGTAGTTCGATGCTGGTTTGTAAGAAAAACTGAACTCCTGCGGCTGACCTGCGCGCAAATCCAGTGTGACCTCTTGGGGCTTAATCTGGATTACTTTGCCTATGTCAGAGCTGAAGTCTACGTTTTTGATGGGGTCTGTGGAGATTGTGTTATTTGGATTTTGTACTGCTCCGAGGCACCAGTTCTCAGAGACCAATCTGGACGATTGGCATCGCGCGCCGTCGAACTGTGTCTGGAATAAGTCAATCAAGGCGTGGTATTTTTATATCTGTATGTATGTATATCTAACCAATTTATTATCGTCTTCTACGTTTACATTTTTTTCTTAATTAGCTTTACCGGTATTACGAGTAGGTATACCTACGCGCCAACCATGCATTCTTCTTGCAGTTTCAGAATTTTAAATCCATTAGAGCGCTTTCACAGCGCGGCAGTGGAGTTTTTATAATGTAAAGGCATGCATCCGCTGTCACATAGTATGAAATTTTCGGCTGCGCGGCTGTCACGCCTTTGTCGCGCTGCTAGATCGCCTAAATGTGAAAGTGCTCTTATTCCAGAAGTTAGTAGGTATTATTTCTGTTGTTTTCCGGGACAGTGGATAAGGTAAAAAATATTAGTAACCTACTTTTGTTTTAATCCAAATTAGCAAATAATGTTAGTAATAACAATGTGATGAAAATTAAGGAAAACTACATTTTCAAGGACATTTTAAAACCCCTGGTTTTAAATTTACACCTGGTCATTAGAGTTTGTGCAATGTAATTAACCTGTTTATTTCAGATAAACTCCGTGGCGTATTGTTTACTTGTTATATACTGTAACTTATTTGCAACGAAAATTTTGATACTATAGGAACTCACCAAAGCACACCATACGCAGACACTAGGATCCTTGATGCAGTCGTTGCAATCATCAGTGTGGCTCGCACATGTGTCTGCCTCACTCCCTTGGCCCATGACCCTGGCCAGCAGTACCAGAACATAGAATACAACCACACCCATGGCTTCTGGGTCTTCTGATTACCAACTAAAATTAAATATGATTCCAACACCGGAAAATCAAACAGGAAAAGTATTTGATTTAAGGCAAAGGACTATTTGTAAATTGTCAGGCTCGGGATGGATTAAAAAATAGAGATTTTAAGCATCTGGTGTGTTAGAATGTATATGAATCCTAACGATGATTTGTTATGTGAGTCCAGACCAATTTTTCTGTTTTGGGTAGAGCGTTAGTAAATTCAGGACTTATTGTTTTTTTCCATGAAAATTTATAAAGGCCCTAATACTTCGTGTTACCATTAGGTGATGGGGAATCATTTACCTACATAATGTCTTTTTTTGTTTTGGTTTAGCCTTTAACTTTTCCAGCTAGTTTCATAGTCAAGATGATTCATTCCGGTTTATTTTAATTATTAAATTTATTTTAATTCATTAATTAATTAAATATATAATAAATAAACATAGGAATAGTAATATAGGTTTCATAGTCTTAAAATAAATTCCGAACCTAAAGGGCCAGGTATTTGTAACTAGAAAATTACTTATTAATATGTTCTAAAACATCATTTTTATGAGCTACTAGCTGACCCGGCGAACTTCGTACCGCCTTAGCGTAGAGATTTTCTTTATATTTTTTTCCGTAAAAACCTTGTACAGAGTATTAGAAAACTACAAAAAAAAATCAGCCATATCGGTCAAGCCGTTTTCATGTTATGTCGTGACAACGGAAAACGGGTTTCATTTTTATACAGGGTGACTGGAACTGAACCCGCCATAGCTAATACGCGTATAGAGGAGGTCATTTGCTAATTATTGAACCTTACTTTCTATGACTAAAGTTTTATAGTTTAGGAGATATGTCAATTTTTATACTTTTTTTAGATTTTTCCGAAATTTGACCTAAAAACTGCTTCAATTTTTTTTCTCGCATGATTTTAACCGATTTTTTTATTTGATACTAATCTATACTTATAATAAATCTGTAGAAAGGTCAATTCTGTACATGAAATATATTTTCAAAATAACTATCACGGGGTGATTAGTGATCGATACTGATGCCAAAAATGCAATCAGTAAAATTTTTGTCTGTCTGTCTGTCTGTCTGTCTGTCTGTCTGTCTGTCTGTATGTTCCTTATAGAAACAAAAACTGCTCGACGGATTTTAACAAAACTTGGTACAATTATTCTTCGTACTCCTGGGCAGGTTATAGGATACTTAGGAATTCCCATGGGAACGGGAATTAGCGGGAAAATTCTTTTGTGTGAAAAATCTAAACCGCTTAAGTTAGACGCTTGAAATTTGGCATGCAGGTATCTAAGTAAACTTAAAGCTTAGTTACAACAGGATATTGCAAAATTCCCACGGGAACGGGAGTTAGCGGGAAAAAACATTTGTATGAAAAAATCTAAACCGCTTAAGTAAGACGCTTGAAATTTGGCATGCAGCTATCTTAGTAAACTTAAACCTTAGTTACAGCAGGATATTGCAAAATTCCCACGGAAACGGGAGTTAGCGGGAAAAATCATTTGTATGAAAAAATCTAAACCGCGTAAGATAGATGAAGGGGTTAAAACGGGATCCACGCGTACGAAGTCGCGGGCGGCCGCTAGTATCGAATAAAACCTTTAGTCAAATAAAATACATTTCAGATCCAGATAATGATTGAATAACTAGTCACGAGCCGCCAAAGTTCAACAAAAGTACAAACCACGATAAAAAATTCAAGTTAGAATTCGATTTAAAAAAAAGCTAATGGTGATAATGGATTGCCAATAATCTTAAAAATATATCTACTTTCTCTTCTTTCCAATGATATATCACACGTAGTAATTAGATATTGAAATTTGTTAAAAATTCCAAGTTTATGGAAGAAAACGGAGTAATAATACGAAAATTATCCATACAAAGTTTCTTCAAACATCTCATATTTTCTGCTATACTCCTTTTCATAACTATTGTTGTGTGTTTTTTGAAAAATGAATTTAAAAATAATAATCACATCATGAAGAAAAGAGTTTAAAAAAATTCAAAATCAACTTTGTATGGATAATTTTTGTATTATTACTCTATTTTCTTCCATAAACTTTGAATTTTTGACAAATTTCAATATCTAATTACAACGTGAGATATATCATTGGAAAGAAGAGAAGCTAGAGATATTTTTAAGATTATTGGCAATCCATTATCACCATTAATTGTTTTTTAAATCGAATTCGAAGTAGAATAATTTATCGTGGTTTGTACTTTTGTTAGACTTTGGCGGCTCGTAACTAGCTATTCAATCATTATCTGGATCAGAAATGTATTTTATGTGAATAAAGATATATTCGATATTAATATCAAATAAAAAAAAACTGTTGAAATCACGCGAGAAAAAAATTGTAGCAGTTTTTAGGTCAAATTTCGGAAAAATCTGAAAAATTGACATATCTCCTAAACTATAAAACTTTAGTCATAGAAAGTAAGGTTCAATAATTAGCAAATGACCTCCTCTATACGCGTATTAGCTATGGCGGGTTCAGTTCCAGTCACCCTGTATATATAGATTTATGATAAATGCCACAAGGCATTAAGTTCGCCATTTGTACTGCAACTATTTTTTTGTGCAATCAAGTTTTAATAATAATTAATTAATTAAAAGTACACAATGTCAAACTTGCCCTTAATTAACCTATCGAGCTAAATATTGAAATAACATCCTCATTCAAAATGATTAGCAAAGCGAGCACCATAACGGTCGTTTGAGTTAGTTTAATTATAAAAAAGTTATCATGAAAGTGTTAGTTGCAATAGTTTTCTTCATTTTGTATGTAAAACCATCATTTTGTGGTATAAGTTGTAGTAATTTTGCAACATGTGGAGAATGTATAGCCTATGGCGGTGATAAGTGCGTCTGGTGTTCTGAAGTACGTATCTAAATATACATATATAACTCAAAGGTGACTGACTGACTGACTGACACAGTGATCTATCAACGCACAGCCCAAACCACAAGACGGATCGGACTGAAATTTGGCATTCAGGTAGATGTTATGACGTAGGCATCCGCTAAGAAAGGATTTTACGAAACTCCATCCTAAGGGGGTAAAACGGGATCCAACATGATGACGATTGTAATTCGTTTCAATTTGTTGGGATAGCCCCGATATAAAAAATAATACCTACAAAATTATAATGCTCTTGATCTCACAATCCATCAGGCAGCTACTTTTTTAATTTAGAAAATAATTAAATCATTTTAACCTTTTCGCAGCCAAATATAACCACTAGCAGATGCCAGTCAGAGGCTTTGTCTAAGAAATCATGGTGCAAGAAAGAATTCTTGTACAACCCAGTGATGTATACAGAAAAAAATATCACAAGTGAAAAATTTCGTTTAGGAAACGAAAAATTAAAAAGTATTCAGTTGAGACCTCAAAAATTACATTTGAAAATTCGCCCTGGAGCCACCTACAACTTTGTTATGGATTACAAGCCTGCCAAACATTTTCCACTAGATGTATATTATTTGATGGACTCTTCCTATACTATGAGAGACACGGTGAAATCATTAAAAACAAAAGCCAAGTCTGTGTTCGAATTGCTTACTAAATTCACCAACAACGTAAAATTTGGTCTTGGAACTTTTATTGAAAAACCAGCCCTGCCTTTTGTTGAGTATGTTTTTTCATAGTACCTATTTACGCATTTTTTTAAAGTAAACATACTCGTAACACATTTCAAGATTGTTCTTGTTTGCAGACCAAATTTGCATTACGCTTATTCCTATCGACATCACCTGAATTTCACTTCAAATATGACGGAGTTTGTTGAGGCCATGAAGGGGATAAAAACCGGTGGAAACTTCGATGACCAAGAAGCTGGCCTCGACGCGCTTATGCAAGTGATGGCTTGTGATGATGAACTGGAATGGAGGTCTGATGCGAAAAGGATTATAATCCTGTGCACCGACGCGGCCTACCACAGCGCCGGTGACGGCAAGATGGTCGGCGCCGAGATACCTAATGACATGAAGTGCCACCTAAACGAATCCAAGTTCTATGATCACAGCCTCATACAAGACTATCCATCAGTCAGTCAAATCAATAAGATGTCTTCCGATGGGAATTTTATAATCATCTTTGCAGCAAATAAAATAGTTGAATATGACTACACAGCTCTGGCAGAGCAAATAACAGGTGCTAAATATGTCGAGCTGACATCAGACATTTACGAAATTATAAAGACGGCTTATCTGGTAAGTTTTAAGAAAAATTGCTTTCCTTGGGTTGCGCTATCTTACTTTTAGGCTGAGTTGCACCATCTTACTTTAACTTTGACAAACGTCAAAAATCTGTCAAACTTCATACAAAAACCACCGGTTATCGTTATAGTTACCGTTTAAGTTTGGTGGTGCAACTCAGCCTAACTTTAACAGCGTCAAACTCCATACAAACACCGGTAAAGCTAAAGTTAAGGTAATGCAAATGATTCAAACCATCTACGAAAAAGAGTGTTTACTGAAAGTGGTAATGCTGGCAGTACAGTAGGTACAAAAACATACGGCTGTCTCGCGAGTCATTCGGGCGAGCCTGGGCGAGAACTCTCGGACTACATTTGACGAGAGTCTACAGCTGGTATTAATGTACGATTATGGTTTTTGTATAGTCGACAGCACATCAGCCTATAGATACATTTTTGTTGCAAAATAGCCTGGATTTTAAACGAGATAAGACGACACTGTGTTTAGCTTGTTTTGCTGTCGTCCGTACTCTAACTCAGCCTGTGTGAATTACAGAAATCAGTAAGGCACCTCACGATAAAATATCAGTGGCCACCGTACGTACAGTTGAAGTTGGACCCAGATTGTACTGTTGTTGACGAAAGATGCAAAATGGCACACGAAGAAGCTGTTTCTATGAAAGCTGAAATAAAAGTGACTTCTTGTCCAGAAAACACTACCGTAGATCTGGAAGTAGGTCCCACAGTCGGCGGGCTGGCAGACAAATTGATGATCAAACTCGAAATCGACTGTCAATGTGAATGCGAAAGAGATGAGAAAGCTGTCCAAAATTCATCTATGTGTAGCAATGCTGGCAGTTATCAGTGCGGTATCTGCAACTGCAATAGCGACCGGTTAGTAGTTGACAATCATCAAATTAAGGGTACAGACGAAGATAGGGAATCTCCTTTAAGAATATTGTGAAAAACCTTCATAATTTAACCATTTTCGCTACAAAATACTACTACTTACCTATTTAATTAATCGTATGAGAAAAATCTTACCTAATAACCTAAATCTAAGGTTTATTTCCCAGGTCATTCCCGTTCTTCGCCCGTATTCACAAACATTACTATGAGGTCTCACAGTGAGCGTGAACGCACAGGGTGACACACGACCCAATAACAGAGCTTTATTCAACGCTGTTCGTTTGATTTGTTGCTTCACAAGCAAGTATCGTTTGTGAATACGGGCGCTCTTACTTTCAAATTGATTAGCTGAATAGTCACTTGTTAAAGATTTTTGGATAAATTGGCTCTATTAACAAACACAGGTTGACGGGTAATAACCTCTCGAACGAGCAAACCGAGGCTAATATTTATAAAATAATTATATTATTGATTATGATTAAGATAACTACCTATTAAGTTTATGTTAAAACTAATTCATTAATACGTTTTTTCACAGAGGTGGTAATATTTGTCAATGTGACAAATCTGCAACGAGTACAACAGACTTGGAAATAGACAAGTGTAAACATGAAAATGGTACAAGGTTCTGTAGTGGGAGGGGGTCATGCGAGTAAGTGGTCATTTATATTTTATTGCTCCATGTGGGTACAAATTATCTTCTTTTCTCTAGCCCTTTTTCCCATTATTTGGGGTGGGTTCTCGTTGTTCTGAGGCGCCAGGACAGCTTGTCTTGGGTTGTCGAAATACTTGTCTTACAAATAAGTACGAGTTTAATTCCTAGGTTTAGTTTTATCTTTATAACCTGTATTCTTCTTCTTATCGTGTCGACAAAAAACCTACACAGTGTCAGCCCAAAACTCCGCCACAAGAGTGGCGTTGTCAGAGGCATTCATTAAATTCTTCTGCGTGCAGTTGCTCAGGCACTCAGGGCACGATATCTTGTGCTTCATCGACTGGGGAACATAACCTGTATTGTTCGATGCAGATGCGGGAAATGTAAGTGCAGCGTTGGCTTCTCCGGCGACTTCTGCGAGTTTGACGACAACTCCTGCAAGAGACACGACGGCAAGCTATGCTCGGACAACGGCCGGTGCACCCACGGCGCCTGCGAATGCGACGAGGACTGGGGAGGCGAGGACTGTAGCTGCTTCAACCGTAACTCTAACTGCTTCGCGCCGTACTCTAAGGAGGTAGTTACATCGTTCATTTCAGCCGAATGACGTTCACTGCAGGACAAAGGCCTCCCCCAAGGATTTCCACAAAGACTGGTCCTGCGCCGCCTGCGTCCAGGTACCTCTCGCGACCTTCGCCAGATCGTCGGTCCACCTAGTGGGAGGCCTGTCCACACTATGTCTTCGAGAACTTGTGTGCCCCAGCGGCTATCAGTTCTGCGAGCTATGTGCCCCGCCCAATAGATACATAGTGATACCAAATCGAAGGGGTCTTACGCTAGTGTAAACGTTAGCTTGCTTATATTGTAACGGCATGTTTTTGATTTAGCCGTGTGGTTTCGGTAGAGTGGATGTTATATGAGACGAATTAAGAAAGTTGTTTAGCTCAGCTGGACCTCTCCATACCTCTACCCTCTATAATAGCTTTGAACATGTTGTCCTGAAATGTAGTGTAGCATTTAATGCATTGATGTGAAATATGTTTTTGTCTAAGTGAATATATTTCCTCAGGTTTGCTCGAACAACGGTCAATGCGTGTGCGATGAATGTGTGTGCCACAAGATAGCGGGGAAAAACGAAACGTATTCAGGCGCGTTCTGTGAAGATTGTGAAGACTGCGCCGAGAAGCGATGCAAAGAACTCGAGGATTACGCCTACTGCAACTACCTAAATAACCAAATGTACTGCGACGATAAATACAATCAGACATCCAACACTGACGTCCAAATCTTGAATAAAACTGAAATAAGCGCATCAAAATGGCCGACGGCCAAATGGTGCCGGAAAGTATTGGAAAACGGTACAGCACTAGTATTTCTTCACAGCTACAACAAAAACAGCAAGAAACTGCATATAATAATACAAAAGGAATTGGAAGCGCCACCGAAAGCGAATATTTGGGGTAAGCAACTATGCGTGTAATACAGATTGTAACTTTATTGCCAACTCAAAGGGAAGTGTCGTTTAACAGTTTATTGCACAATAGTCGAAACCCGCGACCTCCAGCACAGTGGTCAGTTTTGCAAACATCCAAGCTTGGCCAAAAATGTATCTGCAGGAAAATGCTAAGATTAAAACTAAGCTGAAATTTTGTTCCGCAGTTCCCGTGGGCATTGCAATTGGCACCGTTATCCTCATCGGCTTACTGACTGTCCTGGTTTGGAAGGTGCTAGTGGACATAATGGATGAACGGGAATACGAGAGGTTCGAGGCGGAAGCCAAGGCACAGGGCTTCGATGTCCATGAAGAGAATCCTATTTTTGAACCAGCGTCCATAAACTTCGCCAATCCGACCTACACTCGCGGCATCGCTACGAAATAAGTGGGTAAAAATGACAGTTTCACCAGATGTCATGAAGAAAACTTATATATGCTATGACAACAAAAAACCTGCAGGACAATAACTCATAATATTGTAAACTGAATAACATTATTGAATTAACAAATAAAATATATTATTGTACGCCACACAAGAAAAGAAAAAAAATAAATGTATATACAGGGTGTTAGGTAAATGGGTATATGAGCCGACACTAGCCCATGTTAACATGGCTATAATATAAATGGTATGGTGAAGTCAGAAAATTGATATCTTCATTTTAATTATTTTAATTTTCATACAAAATAAATTTTATAAAATCCGATTTGTATGAAAATTAAAATAATTAAAATGAAGATATCAATTTTCTGACTTCACCCATTGAAGTAATATTACTACGTATAGAACAGACATCGCGAACAAAATATGTACAGTGCGGGGTGCGGGGCGGGAATTTGACGGACAGCTGTCAGTCAAATCCATGACTATCAAGTTTCATAATTTATGGCGATAAAATCTGCACCAGAAAATGTCGTACTTCATTGATAGGATTGCACGAATAGTGACGTTCCTGCGGTCGCCTCATCATAGACATTGTGAAACGATTGTGAAAATAAACAAATCGGCTAAATTGTGTTACATTTTCATGGTGCTCAATAGCAAAAAGGTTCAGCTACTTACATTATTTTCTTTTATTATATTGTGCGTTTCCTGTAATGTAATCTAAGCTCCCCTCCCTTAGACTAAAATTTGCCCTCCTAGACAAGTGACAAAACGTAGCAGTTGAAACATTCGAAATCACTTCGCTCTGCCGTTTTTTGGTGTTAGTTACTTCACTCTGTGATTAGGGTTGCCAGGTCCAAAATCACAAAAGCCGGACTTTGTGCTTCATTTGGCCGGACATTTTACCCTAAAAGCCGGCAATTAGTGTCAGCTCATGAGTGAGTACCATCGGTTGCTAACCAACATCCTGATGCGTGCGCTTCACATGATTCTGTGGCTCGACTTTCGCCTGGCGCGGCAACCAAATAAAAAGCCTAACAAAAGCCGGACAGGCCGGACAAGGCAATATTTGGCCGGACAAGTCCCTAAAAAGCCAAACATGTCCGGCTAAAGCCGGACGCCTGGCAACCCTATCTGTGATGCGATTTTAAAATTACAACTGGCGATTCACAACTGAGGGGACTGAGGCTAATCGTGTTACTTGTGCTACAAGTGCGTATGGGCTTCATACTGATGTTTAAGCCATTAATTATTTTTCTTCCCGATTAAAATCTAATGTAATCGATAATCGCCTTGAGAATCGTTAACTGGTATTTTCTAATTCGATAAAAAAATTACCCATCTCTAGTTTAAAACTGTCATCCAACAGCGCACGAAATATTATGAGTTATAGATAATGATACCATTACAGAGGCGACACTTCGTTTACGTTTAGTTTCTGCCTATTGAATTGGATACTGTAAGGAAACATCGTCATCATCATTTTAGCTACTGGACGTCCACTGCTGAACAAAGGCCTCCTCTAATGATTTCCACATCGCCTAGTTGATAGTGGCCTGCACCCAGCGTCTTCCTGCTGTCTTCAGTCAGTCCATCTTGAGATTTTAGAAAAATTCCCACTCGTCACGGTAGGAACAAAGCTAGGGATGACCCACGCCTTCACTCCAGAACCAATAAAATAACTGAAAGTCAGAAACTTTCAGTTATTTTATTGTCTCTATTGTTAACTATCTCAGTGGTTGAGTACACGTATAATAGCTGTGAGGTAGAAGTTACGGGACTATTCCCACCTCTCCTTTTCACCGCTGCATCTCCTGTGTAGCTAGCACCTAGTTGATTTAAAGCCAAGGTATATCAGTTTTTAGGTAATGACTTAGTGCATCTAAAAATGTAAAACTTTCTAGTTTTTTGTAACATTGAAAAATCTAAAAAGAAGCATCATTTTTTTCCAAGTGTTTCTAAGAAATTTAAATGGAAGCTTTTGATGACAACGTATTGCTTACTTTTTCAGCTGTCGAACGAATCACTTTTATACTCATAGGTCCTGTACATCGGTAGATTTGGTAAATAAATGAATCCATCCGGACTCAGAAACTAAAAAAATTAAAATAGCTGTAATTTTTTAATACTGGATTTGTCGATTAAATTGATCATATTACTGCGCCCTAACGGGTCGGACACTGGTGACCAGACACACTGTACAATTATTATAATTTTAGCCTATCTCGTGAGCTAGGTGTCAATAATTAGGGTGATTTACTAACTAACCAGTCGCATACGAACAACAGCAGTGAGATTCAAACAAGTTTGATCCATGATGCCGCACGACTATTGTGTAAGCCCACCCGTAACCCAAGCTTATTTAGCTTAACACAAGGGGCTGGACGGGACTATTAGTAATTTGTGCAATACAAAGTGCTTATAATCTTAAAAAAAATCTTTTTATTGCTGTATTTAACCTTCCTTTCGTATACTAATTTATGCGTCAGTGTCAAGTCTGCGATTTTTATTTTTTGAAATTTTCGTATAATGGCTGCCGCCGCGGTGACGCCTTGTAATTAACAAATTAAAATTAAATTAGTGTTTTAAAGTGCATAAATGTACAACTTAATGGTAAAAAGTCATTCCTTGATTTTTACTTAATATGTATCTGGAGTTATTTGAACAGTATTTTCGTCTATAGGATGGCATATTTCAAAAAACAAAACTGCACTCAAGCGTGTTGTCACAGCAACCGCTGAGCACATACTAATTGAATTTCGGTCCGTGGACCTATTTACGTGCCAGAAACAGTCTAGACCTAGTTGACATGTCTTCTCTAGTACGTAGTACATTATAACTCAATGACTTCACCATACCATTTATACAGGGTGTTTGGCGCATCGTGTGCCAAAATGATTTGGCAGATAGAATGGGTCATTTCCTATATTTTCAGCCCCCATAACACGTTCCATGCCAGGCGGCTACTTTTATATCAATTTTTTTAGTAATTTCACCAAAATACCCAAATCGCATCATTTAATTTCGATTTAAAAAAAAAATACTAGGCGTAGCTTCAAAGTAAATATTTTGTTTTGACGTGCATTGATGTAGGGTTGCATCAAATCTAAATTTACTGGCAAATATCATCTAGTTTTTTTTTAATTCAGCTTTGAAGTTTTCCGAAAAGTTAAAAATGGACTGAACATTTAAGTTTACATGGCTATAAAAAAATAAATAGAAGAGATAGCGATCTTCGGATTTTATCAAAACTTCTCTAGTCTATCCCCATTCAAACGGTATACTAATCTTATTTAAATAATAACAATAACTTCACAAATTCCTTAAATTAGTGCATTGACTCTACTCGGACTGATTTGCGAAATTTGTGTTTATAGCCCCTTTTTGTGTGAATAGCACGTTATTAAACACCTAACAGGTAAAAATTATTTATCTTATGCAATGTAAAAACCTTTTCCCTATTGTTTTTCAATGTGGATTTCTTGAAATTAAAGACGAAAATAATTATTTTGATCGTTTATTAATTATTACAAATTTTGTTCAAAATGACCGCCTCGGCAACGTATACACGACATCTTCTTCTGATTTCGACTGTTGTCGTATGCAGCCACATTTCTCTTTTTATTACTACAAAGGCGTTTTCTACTCGTAGATTAGAAGAGATGGCCCTATACAGTGGCCTGCACGTTCCCCAGACCTAATTCCGTTTGATTTTTACGTCTGGGGACGAGCTAAAGAACTGGTGTACGTAACGGATTCAAACATTAGAAGAACTACAACAACGAATAAAAAACGCCTTTGTAGTAATAAAAAGAGAAATGTGGCTGCATACGACAACAGTCGAAATTAGAAGAAGATGTCGTGAGTAAATACGTTGCCGAGGCGGACATTTTGAACTAAATTTGTAATAATTAATAAACGATCAAAATAATTATTTTCGTCCCCAAATTCAAGAAATCCACATTGAAAAACGATAGGGAAAATCTTTTTACATTGCATAAGATAAATATTTTTTACCTGTAGGTATTTAACGTGCTATTCACACAAAAAGGGGCTATAAACACAAATTTCGCAAATCAGTCCGAGTAGAGTCAATGCACTAATTTAAGGAATTTGTGAAGTTTTTGTTATTATTTAAACAAGATTAGTATACCGTTTGAATGGGGATAGACTAGAGAAGTTTTGATAAAATCCGAAGATCGCTATCTCTTTTTTTTTTTTTTTTATAGCCATGTAAACTTAAATGTTCAGTCCATTTTTAACTTTTCGGAAAACTTCAAAGTTGAATTAAAAATAAACCTAGATGATATTTGCCAGTAAATTTAGATTTGATGCAACCCTACATCAATGCACGTCAAAACAAAATATTTACTTTGAAGCTACGCCTAGTAGTTTTTTTTAAATCGAAATTAAATGATGCGATTTGGGTATTTTGGTGAAATTACTAAAAAAATTAATTTAAAAGTAGCCGCCTGGCATGGAACGTGTTATGGGGGCTGAAAATATAGGTAATGACCCATTCTATCCGCCAAATTATTTTGGCACACGATGCGCCAAACACCCTGTATTATAGCCATGTTAACATGGGCTAGTGTCTGCTCATATACCCATTTACCTAACACCCTGTATGGATTAGGCGGTCTAATCTTTTCCAGACAACCTAGGTCCTAGAGGATATTATTTAGGTCCTATTTAGATGAGTATTTATTGTAAATAAAAGGAAATTACAATGTGTAAGAATAATTTATTTTTGGTTTGTGTGGGTTTGTTTGTGTTTTATGCCAGAAAACGCATAGGTACCTAATAATGTTTTCCTTACTACAAAATAAAAACAGGATAAATTTTAATGGTTTTTTATTACAACAAATAATTTATCAATAAATAGGTACATTATAAATAATACTTTCAACGAATAAACAAAGATAAAGGATAAAAATACTTTGTAAATAAATATAAAATCGTCCACAAATTTAGATGCACACCGACACCGCTTGTAAAGAAATGATATCCGTAATTTTGAAGCAAGCGATCACAAACTTCTAGGTTCTTCTAGAATCCGCGTCAATCTGGGATTCTCTCAGGAGATAATGTCAATCCGTTGTCTTGTCAAGTCCTTGTAGGCGGGATTAGAAAGGCTTTTCATTTTGGCCTGTATGGGAAGTCTAACCCCGGCCAAAAGTAGTTGCTATTTCTTGTGGAGCCGGATGGACTGGCGGTCGTGAGCCCGTCGCAAGCGCGTCGGCGGCTCGTCATTGTATAGTTTTCTCTCTCGTCTTTCCTCGACGTCAATTTTAGCTAGGACCGCCTGTAAAAGAAAAAAAAAACAAAGATAGCGCGTAGCTGAATAGTCCAAAATCTGGATTATCCGAAGATGGCATAAGAGGGTACTTTTTATGAGCTGTAAAAATTACCCCATTGTGTATGGTGGAGGAAAGTTGGTTTTTAAGTGGTGTTTCGGAATTATATCTTTACACTACTAACCCTGTTGCTCTCAGTCCGAGTGCGTTTCTGTTTCAAGCCGCCAGACACGCCGGGCACCAGGTCCCCAGCCGACCTTCGTTCACCGAGCTCCAGGTGGCACGTAGCAGTTTTACAGCCACACCTTAAATATTTTAAAAATAAGTAGACGTAAGTTTATGTATTTACATTTACATTGTAGACATACTGTAGGGGACTAGTCTCTTTCGATCTTCGTCGTCTCGCTTGCGCTTGCAGCAGCACCGCTGCGACCGACGCCAATGCTGAGCGACTGCCTAACAAGCACTTAACGCAATAGCCGGGTTGCGTTACGCGTCGATGCTGTCTGCGTCGACCTCAGATCATAGATCCCTTCTATGATCTGAGGCGTCGACGCTTGCGCGGGCGCTGGCAAGACAACGACCTTTGAAAGACGCTAGTGTGGGGGGTCCCTTATACGTAAATGACAATCTAATTCTACACTCCAGTAGGCCAAGCAGAAAATGAAAATGATGATGAAATGAACGTTCGTTATCGAACATTATCAAATTAATCAAATAGAGGTGTAATCTTCTTTGTAAGTGCAATTGCACCTGTGCCAGAAGGAGTCTCTCTCCCTTGGTAAAAGGGGAAGGTGAATAATGATGATGATGACAAGAATGATGATTAACACGTACAAGAAATCCTTCTCGGCTGCAGTGGGCGGCGGCGGGGGCACGGCGCGCGCGCCGGACTGCGGGCTTGCCGCGCGCGACACCGGCGCGCCGGTACACACAGCCTCTCGCACCTCTTGCAAACGCCGCCTCTCTTCTGCCACTTTTCGGTCTAGGTCCGCTACTGTTAAAAGATACGCATTTTTTAAACGGGTCTTTTTTGATTTAACCAGTAATTCCAAGGTACAACTTGCTGAAAATAGAGTCGTTTTCAATTGGCTGTAAATTCGATTTTTATTATAATAAATCCTACTAATATTATAAATGCGAAAGTTTGCATGTCTGGATAGATTTTTGTTACTCATTCACGCAAAAACAATTGAACGGATTTTGATGAAACTTTACAGTATTATTCTTTATAACCCAGAATAACATATTATAGGCTATAATTTATGTCGATCTGTGACAAACTAAATTTCATGCGGGTGAAGCCGCGGGAAAAAACTAGTAAATAATAATTTGTCAGTCAATCGAGTTCGTGACATGACTGCATAGTTTCGCTATACAAAAATGGGAGTCGCATTTTAAGAGTTCAGAAAAGGTTTGTCGATTGACTGTTGATTGCATTGACAAAAAAGTTTTAAGATACTTGTGTTACATTAAATAATGTGTAATTCTTACTATGTTGCTGTGCGTGACGTTGTTTGTTTAGCAGCTCACTCTCTAATGAGTCTATTCGTTTTTGAAGAGCCTCTTCTTTGGTCAGTTTAGTTTTCCACGTCCGACACACTTTGAGATGTAGAAATGAAAGTTCTTGTGCGTCTAGCGCCTGAAAATATTGGAATTAATATACAGGAAATACCTCTAATTTTAAAGATTTATGAATAAATTTTAATGTCAATATATCACCTCGACATTGCCGTTAAGTATTTTGTTCGCAATATACTTGACGTAGGTATGTTCGGCCATTTTTCGTTGGTCGATATCGACTTGCTCGAAAATATTCCGGATGGTGTCAGACACATTGACATCCAGGGAGCAAGTGCACGGCCCATGCGCACGTATCTTGGGTCTAACGTTAAACGCTTCCACGTTCGTTTTTGTTAGAGTTCTAGTATCGATACGAGATCTTCGGCGTTTCTTAGCGTCAGGCGCAATCTTGGTAGGCTCCTGCAATAGTGAAATACCTCGTAATAATTATAGAAACGTACTATTAACAATGAATAGTTAGAGGCGACTAAAGGAGTAGTTATGCTAACATTAGGCCTCCTCAAGCTATGGCCAGTGGTGAGTGTAGGTATCATATTTTGCTTCTGATAAGGAAGTTGTAGAGAGTCATGTTCCTACAGTGAAGACTAAAATAATGATGATGCTGATGAAGATGAAGATTATAGACTTATTTAAACTTACACCAACCTCATCCAAGCCTGTTGTTGATGAATGATCTTGAATTTTAGTTTTTAAGGAGCGATTCTCCTTTTCAAGCTTTTCTGCTTTTCGGTTTGCTTCTATGCTCATTGTTCGTAAATTTTCGATCTCATTTTCGTGAATTTTAATAATGTCTTGAAGTGTTTCTTCATGGAGCCCCTGTATATTTCTAACTCCTTGGTTATGTTCATTAAGTATATTTTTAATATTGCTATCGTATTGTACTTTTATTGCATCCAGTCTTTTTTTATAATCTTTTTCTGTATTTTCCAAAGTTTTAGTTAAATGTTGAATTTTAGCCTCATAGTCTGTCAAATCGTCTATCTTAGCCATAACACTGCGCTCAACAACAGAATGTGTTTTGTCACTTATTCTTCCAAAACTTCTACTTGGACTTGATATTGTTTTATACTCTAACGAAGACACTTTAATCGGGCTGTGTTTTGATGGAATAGAATCGCTATTTTCTCTTATCTTTCCCAAATTAAATCTTTCATCACTTTTGCTTTTACGAAGATCTTTTACTGCGTCAAAAAATTTTACATTATCTGTATCTACTTCACGCTTGACTGTATCTAAAATGTAATCTAGAGCAAAGTTTCTGGATTTTTTAGTGCTTGAAGCGTTTTTATTTTGATCGTTGGCTTCTGCAATTTTGCTGTTAGATTTTATTAAATATACATCGGCTCCAACTCTGGATAGTTTATGATGTGATGCATCATCTTTATAATTATCCTCATTTGTTTTATTTTTATTAGATTTTAACTTTTTATTTTGGGTAATTTTTATTTTTCTATCCGGTTGTTGAGGACTTTCATTGTATTCTGAAGTGTTTTTAGTATAATTTGGATTTTTCCTATCAAGTCTCTGCGTCAAATCCTCCTCATCAGAGTTTAATCTAAACGAATTATACGAATCTAAGTATTGATTTCCATCATTAGATAAAGTAGGTAAAGATGGTGAGTCCTGTTTTAATGTGGTGAAATCTAAATCTCTGATGCGTTTCATATCCGTAAATGAATTTTGTTTCGGTGACGGATAAATGCCTAAAGTATACGAGTCAAGAGATTTCTTGTCACCTTCAGATGTTGCTACGATAGATCTACTATCATTTTCTACCCTGGGTAAATTTATGTTCAGTTTAGGTTTTACACTATCATCTTCATCATTCTCTTCTTCTTCAAGATAAACGTCGTTGTCAGTAAAGTTAATTTTTCTCTCTTTTGTTTGTCTATGTTGGTTCATTCGTTTATTTTCTTTAGAATATTGCTGACTAGAAACTGATTCAGCTATCATTTCTGCTTGTTCCATTGTTGTCATCGGCTTTCTACCGATTTTTTTGTCTCCATAATTACTATCACTATCTTTATAAATAACAAAAAGATCTGCGTCTGTCGACTGTTGAGATGCAGGCTCAATAAATAGTGAATCTTTGTATCTATTATTCTTATTACTTTCCGTTTCAATACTGTTTTCGTATGTGTAATTATAAGCTGTAAAGGCACTTGACTTTTCAGGGCAATGTGGACTTTGAGGTTTAGTAGCAACGTGGTCTTCTTCATTTTCAAGTATTTTCGAAGAAATACTGTGTATTGACCGATTGTAAATATCAACCAGATGACGATCATTTAAACCGTCATTTTCAATATGATTTTGTGTATGGGAACTGCCTGGCTCTTCTGCATTCGAAATAGAGTACTGTTCTAAACGTCCAGGACTAAGGCGTTGTATTTTATAATTTAAATAACTACTTTTAACAAAATCAAATGTGGGGTCAACATTGGCGGTTAAAATTTGAACCTCGTTGAGTGAATGAGGATGCTGTCTTGGCAGTATATTTGATACGGGTATATTTTCAGCTGGTTTAGTAGTCTGAATTATATTGGCATGTGAGACTGTACCATTGTTTTTCTTTACGCTTTTGTCACTGCTTGTAATGTCTGGCTCTAATATCGGAAAAGAGTTTTCATAATCAAAAATATGCATTCTGTCAGTCTGAGATGCTACACTTCTATGATTACTAGGTAAGCGTACTTGAATTCCATAATTACGAATAGGTTTGTTAGTGAATTCAGTTAACTGACGCGTCAATTCTTCAAGTTCTTTACATTTGTCATTAAAGTCAGAGTTTAACTTTTCAATCAACTTTTCGTGTTTTTCTTTCTCTTCGCTTAAGTTCTGAAGTTTTTCTTTTAGAGAATCAGCTGCTGCAACAGATTTTCTGTAAGATTCTTGAAGTTCCTCTTTTAATTTAGATATCGTATGTTCGTTCATCAACTTTTGATTTAGTATATTAGCTTCAAGATCTTTGATTATCTTCGCATCATTGCTAATTTGAGTGTCTAATTTATTTTGTAGTTCTTCTAGTCTTTTTTCCATGTTTAGTCTGTCTCTTATGGCATCTTCCTTCTCCATAATGATTTTCTGTTTTTCTTTTTCTACTAACTTTTTAGCTTCATCAGCTTTGGTAAGTAAAATTTGCGATGAAGTTTGCACTTTAAGTATAGTTTGCTCCAGAGAGGTACTTTTAGAACTTTTAGCTTCCAAGCTTTTCCTGATGCGGTCCAATGACACTAAAACATCTTCTACGCTACATTGCTCTGGTGATAGTGCACTGTCACCAACACTTTTCAATTCTAGCTGTTTTATGTCAGTCACAATAATTTCTCTCTCATTTTGAAGATGGACTACTTGTGATAAATACTTGTTTCTATCTCTTGATGATTCTTCGGTTTTCATTCTGGTAACTGATAATTGTTGCTCTAACTTTGAGTTTTCATTTTGCAGTTTTGCTAATTCCATCTTCATATTATGAGCCGCTTTCGAATCTGAGAAAGTATTTTATTTAAATTATTTAAAACCTTAATGAAACCATTTTGAGTATCCCTGAGTAAAAATTGGTTCCTGTAGAGAGGATGGAAGACTATTTCTTATAAATGAATAATAAAACTTACGATGAGCTTCAATATTCTGGATTGACTGATCCATTTTGATAAAGCTATTATCTCTAATGTTTTCCCCTGCATCAATAACCTCGCCTAAGCTATCTTGTAATCTTCTGATTTCATCTTCCATGCGGTTTATGTGATTTTCCAAAATGGCGATTTTATCATCGCGATTCGAAATCTCTTCACTTAGGTTAATTATTTTGGTGTCCTAGAAAAATATTATCATGACAAATTTTGTTAATAGATTAAATATAAATTATTCGTTCGTGTAAATACAAATCATCAATACCGATTCATCTAATTTATTTATGAGATTTTTTATTTTATTGTAGTTTTTGAGTTTTTCTTGTTTCATTTCATCTAATTCCTTAAGAATGTCTTCATGCGTTATGACTGAACCTCCGGGCTTAGAAACGAGCTGTAAATAAACAGTATAAGATGAGTACCTGTAAAATTCATAAGCATTTATAATTGCATCAGTTTAATATTGAACTTACTTGATTCCTTGTATTTATTAAAGACTTTTCTAAATCTTCGTTTATTGTCTGTAAATGTTTGTTTTCGTCGATCAAACTTTTGTTTTCTTTTTTGGTGAATTCCAAAACAGCTATCTGACGACTCAACTCATCTTGAAGGCACTCGTTTTCACATTTAATTTTGTCAAAATCTGACTCTAATACTTCATATTGTTTTAATTTATCAATGAGCGCAGCACTTTCTTTTTGAATAGCACTTAAAGTATTTTGAGTAAGCATGTTTTCATTTTGTAAAGCAATTAGATTATTTTTAGTTGTCTTTTGATGCACCTCTAAGCCTTTAATTTGTTCTAATAACTCTCGATTTTCTTCAATTTTCTTTTCCAAAGTATTGTATAAATTATTGAGGTCCTCAGTTTTATTATCGAAATCATTTTGTAAATCGTTTTTCTCGACTAACAGCTGATCATAACCTTTTTTAAGATCAATCAGTTCATTTTCCAATTCAGCAATTTTTTTCGAAGATTGAAGTAAAAGTTCGTTTTTACTATTGACAGTTTTTAAAAGACTTTCAAAATTTCTTCTTCTATCAGTTAGCTCTAATTGCAGTGCGTGCTTTTCATCCATTAATTTATTATGTGCTTCATTCAATCTTGCTAACTCATCTTCCCACATTTGAGCTTGATCTAATTTAACTATCAATTCTTCACTTTCTGTTTTACATAGCTGAAGAGATTTTAGTGCTTTTTCGAGTTCATATTTTTTGCTGCGCAATTCATGCTCTAATTTTTCTTTCTCTTTTGTGAGATTTTCGTAGGCCATTTTAAGTGAATCAGTTTCTTGTGATAAATATTCAAATTGTAAAAGCTTGTTTTCCAAAACTTCGCTTTCTTTTTTCGTAAGCTCAAAAGACGTTTTATATTCATTTTTTTGATCTTGTAAATTATTAATATTATTTATTGCGTACGAATTTACCTCTCTAAGCCTTTGAATTTCTTGCAACAATATCGAGTTATTATTCTCCCTACTAATCAGATCCATTTGAAGACTTTTATTTTCTTCTATGGTATCTTTAAGAACATTTTTTAAATCATCGTAGTCTTTAGACGTAGTAGCCAAAGATTTTGTCATGTCATTATTTCGGTGTAAAACGTCACTATAATCTTTCACCTTCTCAAGTAGCTCTTGACTTTCTCGTCGTGCTAATTGCAATGACTCTAATGCTTTAACTTTTTCTTCTTCTACAGCTGACATGTTATGGCTATAAATTTCTTTTAATTTTTGGATTTGATTATTTAAAATTTGTTGCTCCTCATCTTTTTTTTCAATATTGTCCTTTAATTGTTTAACCTCTTGTGATTTAGTATTGATGATGTTTATGAGATTTTGAACCGCAGTAGATTTTTCTTCTACGTCTTGAGATAAATTCCCGTTTTCTTCCATAAGTCTATGCATTTCTTCCCTAAAATTGTCTGCGCATTTTTCCAAATAATCATTGCGATGAACTGTTTTCTCATACGTACCTACAATGTTAAAAATGTTTTATTTAAAATCTGTAAATAAAGTGTGCTTAATGATGATACAACAACACGACGTCATGTCAAAAATCTTAAAGACTTCTGACGTGATGTTATGCCGTGCTTGCGTTTTTTGATCCTTACTCTTCCAATCTTCAATTTCCATTTTGAGTTCATTAATGAATTTGAGTTTATCTTGATATTCTTCATGTAATTGTTGTTTTTCTTCTTCAGAACAAAATAGTGTGTCCTTCAGATTTTTAATCTGTTCTTTCAGAGATTCTATTTCATCAATCAAAGCTAAGGACTGTGATGGGTCTTCATGTGATTGTAACTGAAATGCGTAAGGTAAAAGAAATTTTGACGATTGTTACAAATTTTTGCAGTCTTGTTAGTGCAACTTACCTTAAATCAGTTGCCTTTTTGCAAATGCCAACAATTAATTGAACTACAGCTTGTGAAAAGGTAATAAAACAAAATAAAGAAATAAGTAAAAAGATTGAAACTACTAAAACTCATAATATACCAACTTTGTCGTGACTGTGTTCTAATAGTCTATCAATTTGAACCGACAAACTTTTTATTTGTTGCTCTTGACACATAACCGTACACTCAGTTTCTTTTAGTTTACATTGAAATGCATTTTTTTCTTTCTCAAATGCAATCAGAGCTTCGTTTAATTTTCTCTCTAATGCTATATTTTCACTTCTTAATTCTTCGATAGTAATAGATTTCATATGGTTTATCTCGCATTCAGCCTTTAGTTGGGTTTCTAAGTTGGATGTTTCGTCAGCTAACACCAAGTATTGTTCTTTTAGGGAATCAATGTCAATGGAACGTTTTCGATAATGCTCTTTCTCTGTCCACAAAGCATTATACTCTCTAAGTTGGTCTTTTAAATCATCGAATTCCTTTTCTAACTCTTCATATTTACGGCATTTGGATTGCAGGCTGTCTCTTTCAAATTTCAATTTCTCGTAACATGTCATTAGATCGTCGTAATTTTCTTGTAAATTTTTCAAGCGCTTCAAATTCTCTGTGTCTATACTGTAGGTATCGAATACACAGGCGTCGTCCGTTCGTTCTTCGTCGTTTTTTTCTGAAGCACTGTCTTTGCTCAAGATCTCTTTCATTTCATCGTGCTCCATTATGTCGGCTACTAGTTGGGCTCTTTTGTTGTCGAGACTCGGCGTTTTGTTGTCGGCTGCTAAAGGCGCGAAGTCCAGGCGCGCAACGACTTCAGCTCGGAGGCAGGCGCAGTCTTGATTCGAGTCCCTCATTTCTTGTGAGCAAGGAGCTATAAGAGCCATACTAAACTTTTCTAGCACCTTCAACTTGTAAAGAATTTTGCCTTTGATATCAATGCATCGGGTATCTTTGCCTGCTGTCTAAAAAATAAAATTGTACGTTCAGCTCTCTAAAAAATTTAGTGTCACTGTTCATTATGTAACTTTGTATTAAAAAGATTAATTGTATTAAAAAGACTAACCATTAAACTCAAATACAGCTTATACTTATCGTTTTGACACAATACTCCAAAAATTTTCTCTAATGCGGTATAAATATGCGCATAAATGCAATATGGTTCGCAGACGTCATTCTCCATAACCTGATGAAATTGTTAAGAATCAGGTGATTAAAGGTATTAATATTTTGTTAATTTGAAAAAGTAACATTTTGGGCACGTACCGCTATTGTGTTTTGCATGGCGCATAATTTGGCATCTTTACTGATAATAACATCTTGCATCTCTTGAATTCTTGGATCTTGAGTATCTAAACGTAAAGGTTTCAAGTAATTTTTTTAAAGATGGCATCATAAATATTGTAATCACAGCTCAAGTAACTAAATAACTATAATTGACTTTAATCAATCAAGACTATATAGGTAGAGTCGCATTATTCAACAATGAGTACATAATATCTTCTGTCACTAAAATGATATTGTAATCTACATAAATATAGGTAATTTTTTGGGCACTATCCTAGGGACTTGTCTAGTCTAGATTCAATAAATCAGAGTCTTACGTGTACTAGCATCACAGATACAAATCAACCCAGCTTGATTGGATTTGGTTTCCATTCTTGGAGTCGCTTCTTTCTCAAAATTCCACTGCGAAGTGACAAAATAATGTAAAATTAGCGTCTATAAAAGACTATACAGGTTTAAGCTATTTAACACGAAATAATTATCTATTTTTTTATAAGCCATCTCGAGGTAGAGCAACATTTTTTTCACATAAAGGTTTTTAATATTTTTATTGTACTAACTTAAAAAAAACTAAACGATGGCAAAAACACGAGTCTGAAAAGTTACGAAAGTGAACTCACTTCATCACCTCGAGACTTGGCACTCTGGAAATAAAAATAGTACAAAATTAGGTACATTGTCAATACTAATTTAGTTTACCAGGAAACAAAATAATAATGCCAATTTACCTCACTTCCTTTTGACATCATAGTCTGTAATGTTATAATAAAATTCATAAATCATTTACCCAATAATTAAAATATGTGTGTAATTAGGTAGGATGCATTCGCAAAATACTAGGAGGTAATAAATGTAATAATATTAATATGTTTAAAATACTAATGCGGGGGTAAAACTGTGTCTGAACGAAAGTGACACTTCTAGTACGATTAAAGTAGTGTTTAGTAAGTAAGTGTAGTGCTTGAGAGATTCTACAATATCTATTTAATTTATTACAAATTTCCTTTACCTCTTCGGTTCGGTATCGGCATGGCTAAAAATAAAATAAGGAATTCAATGAAAAATTAATAACAAACCTATACCACATACCTAACCTATTTCATGATCTAATAATAGTATAAATACCTCATCTCCTCGCGATTTTCCTGTCTGTAAATAAATGTAAATAGTATAGTTCAAAATAAGTAGGGAGTGAGTATAACAACTAAATTATTTACACAGTAACAAAATTGTGAAAAAAACTACTACACACCTCAAAAGCGTCGGAATCCATGCCCTGAAAATATGTTGGTTTAGTTATTTTACTTATTAATAATTGTATTTTAAAAATTGTTATTACACAAATGCATACCTCAGTGAAACCTGATAGATCCAAATCCAAGCACTGTAAAATAATTAGTAATGAATTACAATTACTTATGCAATTTATCTTAAGTATTATTTCAGCATTAGTATACCATTTCGTCCAGTTCTTTGTTGGCTGCTTTTATAGCTGCATGCTAAAAAGGAAAAAATAAGTAGGTATTAATTATTAAATCATTGGGGGAGGCTTATAAATGCATTCAGCAGTGGACAGACATCCTGTGGCTGAAATGATGATAATGAATTATTATAGAACCAATTTAACTAAAATGAAAAGAGAAAAAGCAATGGATTCCTATGTTTATAAAAAATAAATACATACGGCATTAGCGATTTCACATTTCTGGTCGCAGGTCAAATCGAGCTGGTCATAGGCGGCCAACATTTGCTCAAACTCCTCGATCCTTCGCCTCAGCCGGTCGATCTCAGCGTTCTTAGCGACCATTAGGGTGTCCACTATCACGTTGGTCGGCACGTACTTAGTCCTGCACGTCTCGTTGTTCCGCTTTATGATCTCCACCAGGTGCTCGGTCTTGTCCGAACAGAAGTGTGACCACGCTCTCGCGTCAGTGCAGGACGCATACGCCTTCAGCTTCCCCTCGTTCCTCGGCGGCAGGTCAAACAGATCATACTCGTTGAACACACGCTCCCTTTTCGTTATGAAAGACATCGCGATGCCAACTGTCTTGTCCACTTATCAATTACAAATTTTTTTCTAAACATGTATCTAGTAGCTACGTTTCCCCTCCATCCATTTTACGCATGACGATGTGATTTTAAATATTTGATTACAATATTTTAACTTACGGCAAAATGTAAATACGAAATATCAAATATTTTGAAATGTCATCAGAAATCGAGGCGGAAGGGCGGCTTGAAATGGAATGTCATTTTCAAATGAAGTTTTTTTTGTGACGATTCTACCAGTACGTGAACCAAAAAGGTTTTTCTCAACTTAGAAAATCTCTGAAAGGAGTCAGTCTCCTTTTCAGGATCCTTTTCGTTTTGCTCTATGATCTGTTTCTAATGTCATTTCTCTACAAACATCACTCAGATTTTGGTTTTCAAAATTTAGCGTCACATCACAAAACCAAATGGACGAAAAGTCGAAAAATATCTTTGAATCGGCGCTGATTCAATGAATTTGTTAGGCTCTAACATCCCTACTCACCTTCGGCTTGCATCAAGGAACGAGGGTAAAATCAAGTCTTATGAGTCTTGCAGCGACGTGAGGGCATGGAGTCACGACGAGAGGGCGCGTGACCGCTACCTGAAGGAATGGATAAAGCGCGATATGCCCATTTGTGTTTTGCCTGTTTGCACGTTAGCTAGATTTTTGAGGACAATGACGTGCCGAAGTCGCGCGAGGGTTAGATCACTTACATTTTACTTAATTAATTTGTTAGAGTGGTGAAGATGGTAAAGCAAAGATCATGTAGGTATATGTATAAAGGAGCTTTTCTGTGAGTTTTCCTAGTATACCTTTATAGGTATAGTATAGCATATAGTAAGCAAGTTGAAAAAATTTAGGTATCTGCCATCTCTGTATTACAAGCCGAAAACGCTGATGCTTGATTAAATTGCTTAATAATCTTAATTAATGTATATTCGTTTAATAAAGAGAGAAGATAATTTTGAGCATTTATTACAGACTACTCCCAGATGCCATCCAGACTGTAAGTCCAAAGTGTTGCTTGAAAGTATTTGTACTTCTTGCCATGCGATAAAAGAATGCCTCAAGGATGACCCAAATTTCGATAAATATTTTGCTGAAGTAAGTTTAATAGGACTATAATTATAACTAAGTAAAATTTAAAGGTAACATTGTAGTACCTATAATCCAAATACTTATGTTTTTGCAGGAAGATTTTGAAACCAGTCATTGGCCTTGTGACAAGTGCCTCGATGTTTTGAGAAGTATTAAAATGTTTTGGAAAATAATAGTTGAAAGAATTTTCGGTATCAACCTTTCAAAGACTGAAGAATTTGAGAATGTTCAAGATAGTCGCACTGCCAGTGTGAAGTCAGTTGCCAAACTTTGGGAAAAGGAATTGGTCCAACAAGCACTTTTTGTCAAAAATGTAACTCCTTTGTTGAGCAGAGGATCCAGTTTAAATAAATCAGAATGCCCTTGGAAGTCGACTTGTCTAAGGAAAGAAACAACAACACGCATCCCAAGGCCTTGCAACAAATTAGATATAAAAGAGCCAACGGTTTCTCTAAAAGTGAATAAAGTGAAAAGCCCCACAAGTTCTTTGTTATCTCAAAGAACCAGAACAACAGATCACAATGGGAGATCCAACATCAGTATGAATCGAAATGCTGATAAGATTATTCGTAAAATTCATAAATGCACGTCTATCCGAGTAAGGATGGTAGACGAGGCGTGCGAAACATGCAACATAGAGTCCGAAGACCTCAAAACTTTTAAAAATAATATCGAATTATTACAACAAAGGTGCAACTGTCAAGAGTCAGAAATAGACAAATTGAAAAGAGAGAACAATTCTCTCAAAATAGAGTTGCAGAACTTTTACAAGACTTGTTCGTGGAAGACTGTGGTGCAGTCTCCTATTCCCGAATCACCTAACTTTGATAAATCAGCATTAGTTCCAAAACCTTATGAATGCTGTATCGAGGAAAACAGAAGAGGGAGCTCCGTAAAAAATACGGACTCTGAAATGATTATTACTATGAAAAATTGCAGGAATGAGGTAATTATTGTTTATTAACCGACTTCAAAAAAGGAGGAGGTTCTATGTTCCGCTGTATGTATGTTTTTTTTTCTTTTTAATTACATACTTACATAGTAGAATGTCATTGGGGGAGGTCAGGAGGCCTATGTTCAGCAGTGGACGTCCTATAGCTGAAATAATGATGATGATAGTAGAATATTGTAAATACGATGTAAAATGACTGTACATATTTATATTGCAGAGTTTTAGGCATGTATCTCTACTACAAGTACTTCACAAAACAAATGAACCAACTCTAAGTGATGAACAATTGGACGCTCCATGCAGTAAAAAAGAAAACCCAATCGATCTTCTCACTAAAGGTAAACATACTTATTTAGTACAGGTAGTATGCAATGTTGGTTGCTATCCAATAATTTATAATTCAATGACCTTATGAAATGTTTTCAGTCCAAAATACTTTTGGGGAAATTGTGAGACGAGAAATCATGATTGTGAAGAGCAAAAAGCAAAGCACCAGGCAGTCCGATATCGACGCTAGTTTCATGAGGCTACACAACAGCAGATCAGCTCCATCTTGCTCTACGATATGCTCAGAGTCCGGTAGTTCTGAGTCGAATTTTGTAAGTTAGTAATCACTTTGTTCTTCAAACGCAAATTGATCAGCTTCCCTAGACAAGTTACACTTTTTGATCGAATCCAAAATCGAATCCGTCAAAACTCCATACAAAGGAAAGGCCTTTCGACCATTTTTCGACTGGTTTGCGATTTTATTGTGCACTTTGTCCTCAGGGTTCAATACCTACACATTTAATGCCAACTTTTCCTTTTGATCATTGCAGGTTAATACTGGAGCTTAGTTATTGAAAAGAACAAACAAGAGTAAATAATGTTTTGTATTGTCATAAAGTGTTGATTACATATTTATAATTAAACAAAGATCTTTTATTAGTTGAACTTTTCCATGATGTTCATCAAACGGTCGTATATCAGCTTCTTTGCGTCGATCGCGAATACAAAATCGATGTGGTTGAATTTGGCCAGTGGTACCCTGTATTTCCCGATGACAGTTTTTATTTCTTTTGACAGTCTGTCAACATCCTCTGGTGCTGCCAGCCAGTCGTTGTCGGAGTAGTGTAGGAATACGGGTGCTCGAATGGCGTCTAAGTTGTACGCGGGTGGTTTGAAAGTACCGTATTTGATTTTGTTGGTTATTAGGCCGTGGTCAAACTGGACGAACTTCTTGGAGTTGTAGAGTTGGCCGAAGTGGACAATCTGTCTGGTTGACGCGCCGGCAGGCGTGTGCCCGACGATCAGTGGGACCATTGTCTGGAACATTGATAAATTCTTTATAGGTTTTTTCTCTAAAGTGTAGAAAATAAGTATTGCTAATAAATGCTATTTGTTTATTGTTTTTGCCATCAGTTTTGGCTCTAACACCAAGTTTCCAAACATTTCGCGTGAGATTGCTAAGTTAGATGTATGGGACTAATCCCAACTCCTCTCAGAAATTGACCGTCAACAAAACTCAACCAGTGAAGGATAATGTAATTAATCAAGATAAAATAGAATTTTGAAGATGAGTTACTTTATTAGAAGAGAGACAGACTAGAACTGTGTAGGATAGATGATTATGAAATAAAATCGTTTTATAACTCACAGAATTCAATTGTTCTTCATTATATCCGCAAATAAGGAACAAAAGGTTGGTGCAAAGAACTTGAGTAATTGCTTCTTCCAAGCAAATGGACTGTCCTGCCAATTCGTTGACTTTTCCATTTGGTAAAATTTCATTGGTTCCCAAAATTTTGAATAGACGCTGAAACAATAAGTAAAGTGAATTTAATTTGATTGTATGACATTGAGGATGCGATAATAGGTAAGTTATTGACGCATTGACTATTTTTGGACTGCAATAATTTTATCAAATACCAACAATGTAGAGGAAACAACAATTTTCCTAGTTACCATTGTTAGTTAATATTACTATATGGTTTACAGTTTCAATAACAGCTACTGTTTATTTACACACGATTTGACCTCAAGCTAATCCATGTCCATTGACAGCGATTACGATTGTCTAATCAAAAGATAACTTACTTCTAACGAGTTGGTGAACGGTGCGATGGCCTTTACGAGTGGGCTCTTGGCGTTGTTTAGGTAAGCCACCGGCGCCAGCGCTTGCATGGTGAGAATCTTATCGTTATACTCTGGTCGCGTTGACGCCATCACCCAAAAAGTGGTCGTTCCTTGAGAGAATCCAACGTAATGGATTTTAGGAACTCCAGTCTCTTCTATGACGTAATCGATCATAGCTGGCAGATCGTAGTAACCGATCTCGTGCCAGCTATACTTCCAGAAGGAGGACGAAGAGGGATTCAGGGTCATGTGGCTTCGGGAATACGTGTTTCCTCTGACGTTGCCCATCCATACGTCGTAGCCGGCTTCGGACAGAATGTATGCTGAAAATAACCCCGTTTAATAGAAAAACACACAAATCAAAACATAATACGCTGATACTAACCCCCTTAATAATAAAACTTATACGCTCGTTGAACAGTGTTTTAAAGTGACGTTGTATAGAAATGTTAAACCAGTGTTCAACAACTGTATAACTTTTTATTAGTAAGGGGGTAAGTCAATATCGTTGGATGAATGTGGTAGCGCAATATTATTACAGATAAAAAATGTGGGACTTTTTCCCTCATACGGGAGTCGATAGTGGCCGGCAATTTGAACTCTACCATATAAAATTAATTCAGTAAGAAAGAAATACGTAGGTACATACCTACGCCATTTCGAACAGTTTCAAATCTACAAAATCTACAAGCTTACCTGAACCTAAGTATTATTTAATTTTATCAATAGCTCTTATCTACATACAGAGCAACTAGGTACCTAATCACAATCTATACAGAGTGGAATTTTGTAATGCCACCTGGAGGGAAAGTACTCTTAATACTATAGATAGAAAATGTTACTCAAAGAAAACATTCCTTTATTTTTGAAAAGAAATAGAACTGCACTACAAAATGAATGAAATATGTTTTTTTGAAAAATCTCACCTAAACCTTTCCCGGGACCCATGATGATCCACTCTGCTGAAGAAGATAGCAGTCCGTGCATCAGGAACACCACCGGCCGAGGGTCACCAGGGTTGGCGCAGTCCTTGTCATACGGGATCCGGTGCATCTCCAGAACGTATTCGTCTTCCGTGTAGACGCGGTGGATCTCGCAGTGATAACCATACTTTCTTACGATGGAGAACTAGATGGGAGAGTGAAATGGATGTTAATTATTTGGTGGTGAACTAGTGTTACCACCCTGTATTTATTTCATTTGCCCCCAATATTTGATAAAATAGTTTCGTTGAAAACATGAAATAGTAGGTAATACCAGTAATACCACAGGTACCTTATACATTTATTATTGACGATATCGTTCGTTCGTTTTCGTGTCCGAAAGACGTCCACTGCTGGACAAAGGCCTCCCAAAAGGATTTCCACAAAGACCGATCCTGCGCCGCTCGCATCTAGGCACCTCCCGCGACCCTCACCAGATCGTCGGTCCACCTATTGACGATATACTTGAAAGTACTTGAAGGTATTTTTACATAAATTGTACCTAGTTCCGTTACATTGAAGTTACACAATATTACTCACGGTGTCCAAATGTGCATCTTCAAGCAAGCTGCTATCAGTCGATCTCAAGTCTGCGTTTATGAAGGTTATCAGACTCAAGACTGAGATAAGCTGTATTTGTGATGCGGAGAACATTTTGCCTGATATTGAAGAGCCAGCAACTCCTTGCATGGATGGGCTAATGACTGAGCACGGGAACAATAGTTTTGTAAGAGCTAGCCTATTTGAAGATAAGAGAGACCTTCTTCAGTGTGATAGATAATAGATTATGTTATAGTTTTACAGAAGTTTATCTATCGGATTTATTTGACGGCCGATTGCTTTGCTAGATGATGGCAAGGTACAGTAGGGTCAAATACCTAGTTCGTGATACCAAATGACTGTGGCCAAAAAGATGACAGCACAATCATTTTTGGATTTTTGTACTCGCCCAGTTGGCTGTTGTGGGTTCGAATCCTACTTACTGCTTACCTGCGTGGCCCTGGAAACCAAAGTCACCGCCCAATATGGGGATTTTTTTACGCTTATTGGAAATATAGCCTCATTTCAACACCTAATCAATCATTTTATAGAAAAAATGTTCATGTATTGTCCAGGGATCGAACCCGCGACCTCTAGTCTGGCGGAGTGGGTCGTTTATTTATAATGTATTGTTTGCGCCATCTATCGCAATGTAGAAAAATGTTGATGTACCAACGTTGAATCAACAAGAGCATTTAAATAATATTTAATCCAATAGATGGAGCTAACTAATCAGATCTAATAATATTATTCACAAAAATAACAGAAAATAACTATGTATAGTTAAACACTCAAAAAAAAAGATCGTAATTTAATATGTTATAAAATTAAATAACTTTTTATCTTATAAAAATATTTTCGAATTGGCTCAAAAAATGCAAAACCAGTTCACTAAAAAAAAGTTATTGGTTGCTTGTCAAACTCAAACTGTCAAACCAATTTCGCGTCTTCGATTTTGTGTTTTTTGTAAACCCTGTTACTTTGTCAAAACTGTTTACGTGACATTGGCGAAATCATGGTTCTCAAAACCAAGCCGTTGCCATAAAAAAAGAAGAAGAAGAAGAAGAAGTGTTTTTCATTTTTATTTGCTTTTTGTCAATTATCCTGTATGTTTTTATAACAAATAACTATGGCAAATCAAGAAATAAGTTTAAAATGGAACGGGTATCAAAATAACATATTGTTAAACGTGAAAGAGTTGTATAAAGACGAAGGCTTGTCCGATGTAACGTTAGTATCGGATGGACAGAGTTTTAAGGCTCATAAAGTGATATTATCTGCAAATAGTATTGTTTTTAGGAGTATATTTCAAGTGAGTATCCCTTAAATATATTAAATAAAGCTATAAAAGTTTTAATACGGCGTCAGATATGTTCGTAACGCCCACTCATTTTTTGCAGCAAAACCCCCACAAAGATCCAATTATAGTACTTCATGACATCAACACGGCCTCTCTGAAAACACTGTTGACGTTTATGTACAACGGGGAGGTCAACGTGACTGAGGAATTCCTGCCAGTGCTTTTGAAAACAGCAGAAACATTGAGGATCTGTGGCTTGTCCCGGGGCTATGATGCTGGCAAGGAAGATGAGGTAAAATGCAGCTTTTTATTTTCAATGATTCAGCATTTATGTATTATGATTAAACTGGTCTTAAGTTATAGAGTAGAGTAAGATTAAAAGTTCACTGAATCTCGTAATAGTGTCTATTTTTTTGTTTGTGGCTTTTTAAGGCTACATAAAATAGATCTTCAATGAATTGAAGTGAACCTTTTCAAGATCCAAAGCACTCTATTACAAAGTAATAGGCGATGACATAATGCTTTTCAGAAAACAACTACAACTCAAACAAAGAAACGGAAGAAGAGTGAGCATGAAGACAACAATAATACGAACAAATGCAAGAAGCTTACTAGTCCGCCCAAGCCTGAAACAGTGGTCAATTCTAGCGTCAGCGTTGTAGACCCGGCCAAAAGCTATGTAAGTATGGACAAGTAATAATAATAAGTCTTATCTGTATTGTTTTATAAGGATACAAATCTCAATAATATGCAGTCATAAATTCCTTAATTTTAATTTATTATTAGTAACTAGCTTTTGCCGCGTTATAAATTATAGCCTGTTATGTTATTAGGGGCTATACACAATAATACTGTAGTTTCATCAAAATCCTTAAGTAGTGTTTGCGTGAAAGAGCACAGAATAATAATAAGTACTACGTACAGAAGTTTTACTTCGCGAAGGTATTTAAAAAAATTTATGCTCAATGTTATTAACAATATGGTGTAATTTAGCCTGTCTCAAGAGTCAAGCACCATTTTGTTGACAAACGTCAGTGATCGGCACTGCGCCGAAGCTATAGGGCTGACTTCGGTAAAATGATGTGACGTGAGGTGCCAAACTGCGGAAAATGGCGGAGGAAATACATGATTTAGCATGAATTATCATGAATAATATTAACTACTTATTTAAATAAATAAATAAATAAATCATTCTTTATTCAAGTTACTAGGACTCGGTTTGTTAATAACAATTGCACTTAAAAACTATGTTAGTTGAGTTGAAACAGATGTAAAATTGAATTTAGATTTAGATTTAGAATTGAAATAAGTATTATAATAAATTATACTCATTTCAATTCCAAATCCACAAGTGTGAGGTTATGCATACATGAGTCATCCCCGCTTCACTCCATAGGCTGTGTCACAGCAATGCCTCACGTACACACAATCCAACCTGCTCGCAATCATGGTCAGGATGCTGTTGCCACTACTCCGGACCCTGCGCACCAGGGATGCACATTTACCTCTCAGTGTCTTGAGGTAGCTTAAAAAAGGACATTCTGTGTTTTTATTATTATTTAGGCAGTTAAATACTGCACAGTACCTATTTAGCAGGGTTGCATGATTTAAATCAAGTTGATTTAAATCATGATTTAAATCGTGATTTTTATTACATGATTTTTTTAATAAAAATCATTGATTTAAATCAATGACCGAAAATGGAATTAATGAAAGGCTGGGAGTTAATATTAATCAACTGTAATGTTCGAAAACAATGTTAATATTAGGTGTTAATGTATGAAATTGTCGTTTTGTATGGAGAATCTGAAAAATTTAATTTTTCCATACAATCACATTTGCGATTTTTCAGATAACCACATAATTAATTTTTTTTGGCGGTGTTGCCTGCTCCATACATCAATTCTACGTAAATAAAAATGTATTCCGTAAGAAAAACTAAAGAAATGATCAAAGAACCTAATAAAAACCAAAAAAATCAAATTGATTTTGATTTTTTTGGTTTTTTGAATCAAAAAAAAATCAAAACCAAAAATCATGATTTTTATCCACCCTGGAAAGAGTAACAAACATCCAGACATCCAAACTTTCGCATTTATAATATTAGTATGATATAACTGACATGTTCACATTGGTCATAAATTAAAACAATTTCCCTTAAATTTCAGGTTATAGTCCCTAAAGTGGAGCCCATAGATTCGCCATTGACAGATTATTCAGGCGAAAACACAAACGACACAGACATTGCATTACTAGAGGATACAGAAAAGAAATACTCCATAAGTCCAGAAAGTTTGACCGGTAAATCACCGTGTACCGGTTCCATTGATAATAGCGTAAAGAAGTGGATCAACGAAGTCAGTAGCACTCAACCTTGTCTGAACGTTGCAAATGATAAAACTGGCCTTGATATAATCGATGAAGACAAGGAATCCATTGAAATTGACAAAGAAGTTGAAACGGTTTTACAAAGTGGGACTATCGTAGAATCTCTGAGCATCACAACTGAAAATTTGAATTCTGTGTCTAATGATGCGCATATCTGCAAAGGTACAAATTGATCACTACTATTCAAGTAATTTTTTAAAATTAATATAATAGTAATAATGATTTATGGTTGTTTTCAGATAAGAATAATACATGCTATGCTAACCCCTCGTTCCCGTGTCCGTTTTGTCCACGCATCTACAACAGCTGGGGCTATAGGCGAAGACATGTGAAGTCCAGGCATTTAACAAATAGGTTAGTACATAAACACTTCTATTAAACCGTTTTTGTAAAGATTTTTTACATAAACTGTTATTGTTGAAATATTATGGGAATAAAACTAATACGAATAAACTCATGTGGCAGAGGAAACACAAGGTCGAGCAAACACAAGGTCGACAGGCGCGGAATTAACCTGTAAAAGACCTTCAGAAGTCAATTAAAATTGTGGTTCTCGTTTGGAGACCTCTTTTCAGCATATGTGTACTTATTATAGACCACATCCTAGTAGAAAACAACATGGGATTATCCTTTTTCGCATTAGCAGAACCTAGCAGTGAACTGCATCTTGATAATAATTTCTGATTCTGGAGTATTTCCAATAGAAAAATATTGTATGCTGACAGTGATAAAACGACATCGTAAAGGTAGCAGGGAAGAGCTGGACGCATGCCGCTACCAATCGATCAACATGGAAAGCATTGGGGGAGGCCTATGTTCAGCAGTGGACATCCTATGTATGGCTGAAATGATATCTTTATATATCTTATATCTTTGGACACTTTTCACACAACGCCAGCTAGCCCCAATAAATATAATATGATGATGATGATAAAATGCCTCTATAATTAACTTTTTTTATTTTTTCTTTTTACCACAGACTCGTGCAATGAATACTGGCAGTGTTATTCAAGAACGCCGCCTATTTATTTCTTTCTTTATCTACAGACTATCCTGCAAATGGTGCGTAGCAGTGCTGCCATCTACGGGCGCGTGGTACGCGCACGCGACTCGCGCGCACGGCGTCGCGCACGAAGAAGCACGCAACTCGCTCGTGGTCATGGTGGAAGCCCACGCGGTCCTTACGCTACACGAGCCCAGCGTGGCCCAGCTGCTGGGACAAGTGGGCATGAACGAGACCGCTGTGAGTGAGAAGAATTGAGGTTTTTTATGATATTTACTACTTATCTGTACCTTTTATATGGATTTTTTGAGGTACATTTACACGTTTGCAACAGGTTTTGGCTAAGCCAAGAGTTAAGATGATAATGCAAGTAATATTTTTTTACTACTTTATTTCAATCGTGATTCGATTCAAAGATGTTTAAAAAAACGAATGCCAGATTTAACATTTACTTTCTAGTAAGAAAGGAAATATCCGATTCAATTTAGAATTGATTAAAAAATTGAAAAAAAAAGTAACTATTTCATCGCGAGTGGCCAGTCGCCAGTACTTACGTGTGCAAATCAAAGTTGATGCCATAACATAATGTTCTAATACATCATCATAATTGATATTTCTGATAAATATTTGTCGCCCGAAAGACATGCACTTATTGGAATAAAAGTAACACCCGTTTTTAAATACTGCTTGTTCTGGACAGGCCTAAATTTTAAAATGACAATGAGATTAACCTTTATAGACCACTTACTTCACTATCTTGATAATGATTCTAGACTATATCCACTTTTAAATGATTCTTCATTCTCTGCTCTCAAGCGAAAAAGTATTAACTCAACATTACGTTTTATTTTATACATAATCATAACGGCCAGTACCGGCATTATACAAAAAAGGTCAGTAAACACTTGTTTTATTCGACACTTATTTTGTGTTTAAGTTAGATCTACTTATTATTGAGAAAATGTGCCAGTTGACATAATAATTTATAAGAACTGGTATAAGAACGTGAATATTTTTTTAAGTTTTAGCCACTGTAACATACCAAAAAAAGTTACTACAGATATATTTTTTCGTAAATGGTTATGAAATCAAGAACAAGTCATAGAAAGTAATAAAAGTCATTTATTTTTCAAGTAAGCTTTTAAAAATCTCTTTTACACGTCTCAAGGGATTCATTAAAATTAATTTTGTTATGTTACAGTGGCTTTTTAAATTCTTTGTAAATAATGATCTCAATGGAATAAGTCAAGTTTTACTAATTTTTGTCAGTGTCTACGTGATTTAGTTAGTATGGTTTATTGTCTTATTTTACGACGACTTTGTCTGTATGGTAATAAATAAGAGATAATTAAAAATAAATATATTTTTCCCTGAACCAATAGTACAGTGAAATAATTAATAAAGTAGTTTTTAAAACGATTCTAACATTTTTGGAATTGATTAATAGTCACTATTTCTATTTCATTGGAAAAAGAACTTGATGTTTAAGGAATCTGATTAATTTCACCACTGCATGGAAAAACCTGTGCATTGATTTTAGAAGTTTTGTATTTTTATAACATTTAAAAAACGTGTGCAAGAGTTGAAGTAATTTTGACTGAAAAATTAGAGCTTAAGATTAAAAAATATTAATATTTTCGTATGCTTTTAGATTTAAAGAATTAGCTGTAAGTCAATTATTAGATTTGGCAATAAATATTATAGGATGTGATTTTGAAGTGCTAAAAAGAGTTTGAAAAAGCATAATATTTGGACAGTATTTTATAATTATAAAAATTAAAATATTTAAAAAACTATAATGTCGAGATTAACGTAAGAATAATGGAGAAAATAAAAAAGAAATTGGCATATTTAAAACATTTATTATATTAATATTTTTGTATTGTTCTGAAGCAATAAGCCGACGTAAGGTAAGGCAGTTGAAACTTTGTGATTGAACATAATAAGGGCCCTCGCCCACGGTGACTTTTTTGTAGCGATGCAGTTCCGCTTCTGTAGCGCGTTAGTTGTAGCGCGTTGGCATCACTTCTGTAGTGCGTTGCAAATGCGACTAACGCGCGTTGGAATGACTTCTGTAGTGCGTTGCAAATGCGACTAACGCGCGTAAGTAGCGATGCTGTCGCGCGTTTCGTAAGTCGCCGTGGGCGAGAGCCCTATGGACGGTCGCCAGCACATCAATCTTTGCCTTTACATATACAGGGTGTCCCGTAATGTAACGTCAAGCCGGAACTGGGTGTTGAGGCAAGTTGTGCTGGTTATCAGAAAAATATAAAAAAAAATCTATGTGGCATATTTTAAAAATAATAGGCATTTAAAAAAAATCAAAAAATTCTACTCCAGGTGACGGTCCTTTTACTCGTGTTGCCACAAATCTTCACTTTTTCCAAATTTTTTTTCTGTTATGTAACCCTGAATAATGCTTCTCTAAATTGTTATCAAAATTACAAAACCAGCTGCTCCAACTTGGATGAAAAAAATACATTATTCCCAAAAAAAAATATCAAAATAAAAATTTTGCCTAGTTTAAACTGACTGTACTGAAAAAAAATTGTACTACGCGAGTGTGGCAAGTGACGTCATAATTTGGCGCATTTAGTAAGGATTCCAAAATGGTATAACACTTTGTAAAATCTTGCTGTAACTGTCGACAATTTTTGTTTATTGGAAATAATCCCGTTTTTAACTTTATCTACCTTGGTAAAAAATATTATTCTAATGTGCCCAAAATTTAAGTTTCTGGCTTAAGTGAGGTGGAGAAGCCATTTTAAAAGGTATGAGCGGGACGGAGAGGGGCATCTTACCAAGCAGGGATGTTATGGATATCCGTAACCGTAACCGAAACTATCGGATATCCGAAATAAAAAAATGTCCATAACCGTAACCGAAACTGATTCAAAAGTTACGGATAGTTTCGGATAAAGGCCAAACTGCAAAACTCTATGAAATTTGCAGTATACACGCCGCAGCTGCAATGCCGCGCTGCCGATTTCATAGTTTTGCAGTTTGCGGTTGCAGTTTGCGGTCTGCGGCCCGTCTTGGAATTGTACCTTAAATCTTAATATTTGTTACCAACTTGTCTGGCATTCGCTGGCACCATCTAATATGCCAGCCTGTTTTACCTTTATCATACATAGGTGTCGTCTTAGTTGGTACATAAAGTAGCTATGTGGGTCACGCTCACGCAGCATCTTGCTATTTGTATTATACCTACATTTTTGAAATTCTAATAATTCCGTAACCGAAATTATCCGAGACTTTCGGATAATCTGAAATGATTTCATATCCGTGACCGTAACCGAAACCGGTATAATATTATTCGAATATCCGTAACCGTATCCATAACCGAAACTTCATATCCTTATTATCCCTGTTACCAAGTACAAGTGCAGGCAGAGCAGGTAGTAAAGGCGCGCGCGCACGGGTGACTTTTGTCACAGTATGTCAACTACTAATTACTGTCATGGTGACATGGTGTGAATTTTGGGCACATTAGAATAAGAATTTTTAACCAAGGTAAATAAAGTTAAAAACGGGACTATTTCCAAAAAAACAAAAATTGTCGACAATTACAGCAAAAATTTACCAAGTGTTATACCATTTTGGAATCCTTACTAAATGCGCCAAATTATGACGTCACTTGCCACACTCGCGTAGTACATTTTTTTTTCAGTACAGTCAGTTTAAACTAGGCAAAATTTTTATTTTGAAATTTTTTTTGAGAATAATGTATTTTTTCATCCAAGCTGGAGCAGCTGGTTTTGTAATTTTGATAACAATTTAGAGAAGCATTATTCAGAGTTACATAACAAAAAAAAAATTTGGAAAAAGTGAAGATTTGTGGCAACACGAGCAAAAGGACCGTCACCTGGAGTAGAATTTTTTGATTTTTTTAAATGCCTATTATTTTTAAAATATGCCACATAGATTTTTTTTTATATTTTTCTGATAACCAGCACAACTTGCCTCAACACCCAGTTCCGGCTTGACGTTACATTACGGGACACCCTGTATATTCGTTCCAAAATCGCACTTATTACGATTACATAAGATGCCACAATGTTTAGCTTGGTGTGCCGTCGTCCGTACATTGAGTAGATTTAAGTACTGAGATTGCGTCAGCTCAACGTATAACGATATAATATTTAACAATACATTGTCGTCAAACAAAATTTCTTATGAGACACATATCAAACTGTACAAATAATCCACGAGCTTCATATACTACATATTACATAATAATATGTAACTTACAAAAATTTTCACTTTTACATAAGCTGGATGTAAACTTTTTCAGTGTTATGTAACGTAGCGTGTAATGTAACGTGAATTTGGTAGTTGATAGCGTAAACCATTTTTTCCAAGGTACAACTTTACAAAAAGTACAATAACTCTAGCTTTGAAAATTATTTTGTAGCTGGTCTTTGACAAAAGATATTGAAGAGCTGCTTTGACAGACCACAAAAAGAATGTAAATTGACTAGTGTGTCAACTACCCTATTATGATGTGTCATGTTACGTTTTAGTTTGCGTACTAAGTTCCAACTAAAGGAACAGTCCCCATACATACAGAGTTCGCAGTTAGTTTCTTCCATACTTTGCGTTACATTTCACGACAAATTACATTGCACGTTACACAAGTCTGGGTCTTTAATTTCCCGACAACAAATATGACCCTTGTCGTCAGTCAATATGAATAGAATTAGAAACACTTTATTTACTCAATAAGTACATTAAACAACAACAATACAACAAGAACAAATCCATTACTGAGCCACTGCGCCAAAGGTTCCCTCAGCATTTATTTTGACATACTCGTAAGGGCATGTCAAGAAGCTGGTCTTCCGCGGAAGCCCTTTTAGTTCACATCCATAAACACCCGATAAGATACCGTTCTGTCCTGTACAAGGTTATATTTGCTGTCAAACTGGTAATATACCATATTATGAGCACTTCTATCAGCTAGGTGGGTGTTGTAATAAAACACTTTATCTCGTAAAAACAAAACACGAGGCTTTTGCTATTAGTACCTTACATTCTATAAATGTGAGAGCTTTCATAAAAAAAAAAAACTATCCCAGTGTGAGTATTTTTCGATCAATATTCTTAAAACAATTCTTCCTTCATCTTCTGTAAATATGAATTTAAACACCCACCTTTAAATAGCTTTAACCATACATTTCCACAGATACTGTCGACCAGTTTTTATGAATTAGTAATTATAATAAGTTACCAAAGCAATTTATAAAATAAGTTTAGGAATAAGCAAGTTAATGAATATATTTTTTATAACGTGATGAGCCCTAAGATGTATATTTAAGTAACACTGTGTGTATATTTTTATAATACGCCATAATTCGCTTTAAGGTTTACTTTGTATTTAATATACTTAACTCTATTGAGATTTAAAACAATTATTAATTATCTCATTCATAACATAACAAAATCTTATGACTTATGTAAACCATGTGGCTTTAAAAACTTAACTGTCAAAAAAATTTAATATAACGCCATAATATTAAAAATAAAATGTATGCGGACTTCCAGTACAATGGAGATTAAATATATTTTTTACAAAAACATGTTTGGGTTTGCATTTTACAAGTCCGTTACTATACCTTCCACTGTGATACCGGGGGCCAACTCGACTTTCTCACTCTCCAAGTTATCCACAACAGTGCACAGTAGGTCCGTTTTGGAGTCTCGCTTCTTCAAAGCGGCCATAATGAGTTCCTTTGAGTCTTTTCTGATTAGTTCTCTGCTCATAGGCCGAGGCGGCGGCGGCGCAGGACTTTTCTTCCCTGTGGGCGTTGCTTTGCCTGATGCTGGTGTTGTTCTACCCGCAACAGCTGGTGGAACATGGGCAACCGGAGACGGTGCAATTCTTGGATAAGGCGAGGTATATCTCGGAATCCGGTCCTCCAAAATACCATTGTCAGTCTCACCAGATCGCTTCATCGAAGCTCGATTTCTAGGAGTCTTCTTGAGCATTGCTTGGAAATTAAATGGAGGGTCATCATCATTCATGTCGCTCGTTGATTTCGCCATTGCTTGCAGCTCTTCAATTGGATTCATTTCTGGTGCGTCTATCGCGTAAAGACTTCGACTGTAACTTGTCTTTCGAAGATTTCCGGATGTGTTCTCTAAGATATCGTTGTCGTCTCGTACTCCCGACCAGGGGACTGGTGGTTGGTAGAAATTTGGTGGGGCATATGCTGGCTTCTTTTTATAAACGGCTGGGCGATTTCCGATGTCTTTGCCAGCAGCCTTTGGGATAGGAGGCGCAGGCTCGTCTGGCGGTAGCTTGGGCACCGGCTGTGTTGGGTCTCTGCAGAACGGCACAGCGATGAGCGTCTGTGTGCTTGTAGACATCTTTATGGGCTCAGTTTGTGCTGAACTGAATCGCCGTTTCAACGGCTCATCCCACTGCTCGTGGTCAGAATCGTATTGACTTGCGAATGTGTCACTAAAATAAAATGAGAAATCGTTTATGGTGGTAGCATCATTATAAAAAAAAGTCATTGCAATATTAGGACATGCTCATAAAGGTAGTCATGGTCAAAATGGCAACAGGCAAATAAATTGGGGATAAATGAGAACTTAGAATTATACTCACGTGCTTTTTGCCGATGGATCGCACATGTACGAGGTGTCGTAATATTGTAACTGGTCAATTCGGAAGGGCAATTTCCAAACCGTAGGTGGACCTGATCCAAGAAAATCCGCTTCCTTGGCTTGAGGGTCTACGCGGTCTAACAAAACTGATGCACTGGTGTTGAGCAGAGCCTCTAGCATCGCTTGATTGTAGATGTGTACCTGAAAAGTTAGGACAATATAGAGAACTCCAGAGAACACTATTATAATAGAGTCCAAGTTATTTTTTGTTGCTGATTTACCTGTTGTGAGAAATGAACTAAATCCTGATACCGGACAGCTCGATATTGCAACAGGACTTGGAAAATGGATCTACTCTTCCATTTCATGGCGAATCGTTTTAGAAATGTCGCCGTTTCTTCATCAATCTGCCCTGTAGATTTGATGAGTGGTCCGTACGCCTTTCTTACTATGTATCCACGGTAGGCTGGAATTGTAACGAATGGTTATTACTTAGAATCCTAAATTGAGTAGATGATTCAACATTAGACCAACATAATATACATTTAAAATATACATATAAAAGTACCTTTTTGGATAAGTAGAGCAGCTTCATCTTCAGTCACGTTCATCGATTGTTGTTTCTTTAGTTCTTTGACTAAAAAATAAACAAAAAGTTTTAGGACAAACTCGTCGAGTTTCAGATTTTTTACTTTCTGAAAATACTACTTACTGTGTACAGCTTTGGCCTTGTCTTTCTTTGCTTTTCTTCTTGCCAAAAATGCTCTCATCATACATTGTACTTTGACGATTTTCTTAACCTGGGTCTCGTACAGTCTAGCCAAGAATTCTTCATTGTAGTATTTCAGGAAAACTTTCGATTTTCCTAACACCCATCCTTCCATTTTGAGACGTATTAGAAGAAGTCTGCAGTTATCTTTGGTGACTTCGACATTTTCGTCAAAATCAAATGCTAAGAACCGGTACCTGTAAAGTTTTATACTCATTATGGCGCTTGTAGGATAGCATTATTGAAAAAAATATTTAAAAAAGATCTCGAACCTTCTAATAAATTCAGCAAAAGGTATCCGAGAAGAATATCCGCTTTGTCGAGCCTTAGCAGTGTCCAGAATAGCCAAAGCCCTCAACTGCTGCCTAATGACTTCAGTCTGGAATCCTCTAGGGTTGTCATTTAGATCTGCTCTGATACATCGAACGTAGTGTGTACCCCCACTCCCTGGGCCAATCGAAAGCTGCTTCAGGATCTCAAGACTGGTAGCCCTGTATGTGGCTGCGGCCGTTCGCATCCTGTGCACTTGTGAGTATTGCCCTTTTGATACTGTATTGTATTTCTGGAAATAATTTTAAGATTACTATTCTGCAAAATAATATTTACCTACTTCATTTATTAGGACTAAGTGCACTTTATTAGGACTTATTACCCTTGTCTTAATGTTTTCCATTTCCTTTTCAGATTTGGACCTCACCACCGCTACTTTTGGTTGAGCTGAAGATACAGTCAAGTTCCCAGTTTTCGTCAGTTTGTTCCTGAACAGCTGCTGAACCGTGATGTTTGTTGAAGCCCTCATCGTCTCGATCATCTCTGGGGGTAAAAAATCCTTGTTTTTGTCAGCCATCTCTCGTGCGTCATAGTTTACTTTCCCAGTATAATGTGCCACGCTGAATTCGTGACTCCCAGATAGTTTTATGTATGGCCCTTTACAAGTGGTTCTGATTGTGCCTGCGAGATGAAGAATAAATTAGTACCTTAATGTTTCTCTTAATACAAATTTTTTCTCTAAGTCTATTCAAATTGAACGTACTCATTATAAACTCCTGTCCACTGCCCGTTCGACTTGCTTCGTCTAGTATGTAAAACAGACCCAAAGGTCTGCCCATGAGCTGGTCCACCGAGTTCTTATTATCATAAAAATGCAATGACACAACTGGGATATCTTCTTCAGCTGTTTCTTGCATTTCCCAAGCGAATATCCGCTGATTATACAGGAACTGTATTTGTTCGTTTGTTGTATTAACGATTAATTGCTCTATACGATTTCTGTGGTAGCATTCGAAACCAAACATGTCTAATAGACTCACTGAAAATTTGTCGCCACTGTAAAGAAAGAAAGGTAGTTGAAATATAAATTAATGTGGTGGAATAGCATGAAGATATTGTGCACTACTTACAATACTGATCTCATGAATGATAACTTCGAATTAATTAGGTTAATCATCCAATCGATTAGTCTTTTGTATAGAGTGCCCGCTAATGTATCTCTAGCATCTCTGGCTTCGTCTGTAGAATGTTTCCTCTTTACCGCAGTCCCACTTTCTATCAAGCAATAATTTAAGAGAGCCCAAAGAAATTTAACTTCTTCAAGAGATAGCAGCTTGGCTACCTTCTTAGCTTCATCCAGATTTTCGATTTCAGCTGATCCACTTTTGCCGTCTTTGAATCTTACATTTCCGAGTATAAGAATAGCCGCCAGGACAGTTTCTAGAAATGTTATGTCTTCTTCTTCCCAATCTAGTATTTTCAGGTTTTCAATAAATTCCTTGTAGCTTTCAACATTTTCTTGTGGAGTTTCTCGAACACCTTTTGTTCCTTTTGTTGGTTCATCTAATATTCTTAAATATCGATGTTTCCGATTTTTCTCGAGATTTAATTCGTCCAAGCGATTCGCAGCTTCCATCGCATCGTAAAAATAGTATAGTAGATTGAAGTTGGCATGAGACCTGAAATAGACCTAATCTTGTAATAGATATGATAAAATTATAGAAATTAATTAATATTTGTTTGATATTTACATGTCTGTAGACGACACACGCCACTTCTCGAGTTGATAAAGCCAGAATATGGCGCCACTTAATTTTCCTGAACTGCCATACGTTACTTGGATTTGTAAGATTGCTCTCGTTGAATTAGCATTTATAGGAGTTGCAGCACTCAGGGACGATTGTATAACTTTTGCTGCTTTCTGAATTCTTTCAGCTGTGTTATTTTTCATAGCGCCCAAATGTGTCAGATGTGATAAAGCATGATTCATGTTTGTCGTTTTCCCAGACTTGCTTTCTCCAGAAAATACTATGTGTTGCGGTTCGTTGTGATGTAGGGCATCCTGGTAAGCGCTATCAGCTACGGCAAAGATATGTGGCTCGTTATCTGATCTTGATTTGCATTCGTACTTTCTATGATACTGTAAATCAAAATAATGAATTCATTAACTTGACTTATCTTGTAAGTCCTAGTAAATATGATTTGGAAATCTCTACTTACTTCTTCGTTATAAATGTTATCATTTGTATTCGGGTTAAGTATTAGAAGAATATCGCCGACGAATGATGTAAATGATCCTTTGGCCAATTTGGTTTGCAGTTCAGCAAGAATATTTTCTTCGGTTAGGTGTTCTAAAGCCGCTAAATCTTCGACCTGCATCGTTTCCGGTTCGGTAACGCCTTCAGTCGTCAAAAGGCTGTTCTTAATTATTCTCTCTGGTTTTTTTGGTAAACCTTCTGTTGATTTCAAATCTAGTGCCAACTTTTTCAATTCTGTCGTAAGCTGTAACATCATACAAATATTATAAACTGTCTTATAATTATCTTATGTATTAAAAATTACTTATTCACTTACGTGATAATCATTTTCAGGAACCGATTGTATGAATGGGTGTTCTTCCAGTTCCACCATATAGGGACGATGTTCTGGATTTTTTTCTAAGCACCTAAACACAAATCTTATAAGCATTTTCAAAATCATGACACTTAATTACATTCAAATTAGGCTACTTACTCGGTTACAAAGTCATTTATATCATTAGACCACATTGAAGCCTTTCCGATTCCAGGCGGTGGATTCCTGACGATTTGAAATAGTGCTCTAGTCGGGTGCATATCTTGAAACGGTGCCTTCGCGTCTGTCATTTCTATAGCCGTTATCCCCAAGGCCCATACATCAGCTCGGTTCCCGTATCCGTCATCGCCGCACGTCACTACCTCAGGAGCCATCCAGCTGGGCGAGCCGACGTTCGTGTTACTTTTATCGAGCGTCCCATTCAACTTGGATGACAGCCCGAAATCAGTCAGCTTCACTTCGCCGTCCTTCGTGATCAGAATATTGCTGCACCGCACGTTCCGATGGATCACTTTATTCTCGTGCAGGTACACGAGGGCCTAGAATAAATGCGGACGTGAGATGGATTTATCGGACCAATAGCGGGAGTCAACGCGTTGACGGAGTGATGGAGTGACCGCCTCCCCAGAATGGTTCGGGGGTTAAGAGTCCTACGTACAGTGGAAACCCTACGTAAAGTATGTGTTTATGATAGGCTGTGTCAAATTATATCGATATTTGTGGCATGTTAAGTTTATGTTTAAACAATTTTTTTTTATTTGACTCAAATGTGACTTTTCCTGTACTTAACGCCAGCTCTTTTAAACATATTTTCCATTGCAATAAGCATCTAAAAACAAAGAGACTGCTAAACCAATTATGAGTTCCCTGAACCAATAAAAATAATAGTGTTGTTTGTCATTTAAAAAGATAAAATTTAATTTGCTTGGATACTTAGTGATACGTGGGACCCTGAAGTCGGTCGCGATAGCCGCGTCAGTGTCACTCAATGGTCCACGCCCCCGAGATTCATTGGGGACCATTTGCATACGTATCTGCGCCGTCGCAGCTGTCTGGGCGCTCCGCGGCTGATATATCAGTGTGTTTAATGCGTTCATTACGGACGTTTAGTTTTTAGGGACGTTCGTTGTCGGACAGATGTCGTTTTTGTTGAGGTTGACACATTTTATTTGCAAGGGTTTTCGAAGAAATGAAATGTGAAAAAACGTGCAATGTAGCGCCTGGAGGATTACATAATTTCTTAGTAGTTAGCGTTAGTTGCAAGCAAATACACACATACCGAATCTTATTCTGCCAATTGAGTACATTTTTGTTATTAGTTTGATCTACAACTATTTCTGATCAAAAATATCCTTAATGTATTTATTTGTAGGTATGTAGGTACTAAAATAATGAATGTCATCACTGTATTTTATCTTAATGCTTTTAAGTGTTCATTATAAACTTTTTTTGTCGATAAGATCTTTATCGATTATCCTAACATCACTAAGCTGTCTCTGATTGTAGCTTACGAGATGCAACATCGATAGATATGCGTGGAATATCTGCCGAACGAAAAGGACGGAGCACCGGTATTGTGAGGCAAGTGGCTTGCATAAAGATAATACGCATTTATCCGGACCGTTTGCTCTTAAAAGCCTATGAGGTTGCCGTGACGCATACGATTCGGGTCTTAAAGTCGTTGGAGTAAGAGGGTTTTTGTGATGATGCGCGGGAGTTTAGAGATCTTTGGCTACTGCGCGCGAGGTCCGTATATCTTGTGTGCGCGAGCATTATTTACGATAATTGAGCGATGCGCCGCGATGGGGGGCCGCGGCGCTGCGCTCGGACGCTACCGACATTCGCAGCGACAAGTTCGACTGTTCCGTCGCGAATCACATCAAATAAAGCGGCGTGCATTTTAAGTAATGGCCCTAGATAGTATTTCAACGTACGTGGACATTCGTCGGGTAATATTTTATTCCACGTCACAAGGGCAGCGGAATCGCAGGATCCGAGAACAATTGAGTTTGCGAGTTTGCATTCAAAGTATCCACCAATTGATTCTGCGGTTGAAAGGTGGACTGGCAGCCCCTTTGTTTTATAAACAGCCATCTCGGCTTGAATGTGACGAGGGACATGTTTATAGTCAGTCGAATATGGACTCACCTTGATCGTATATTTGAGAATGTAAGCGATGTGTTCCTCGGACATTCTTCTGTCGGTCGCGTGTAGCTTTCTGACAATGTCGATGACAGATCCGAACTCGCACAACTGAAAACACAATGTAGTTAAATTGATGCGGCGGAATCTAAATGAGCTCACTTTTGTACAAACGATAAAAAATTAACAAATAAATGGAAAACTTGTTCACATCGGCCTCCTTACGTTTCGGTATTCAAATAATTCCACTTATACCTATAACTTTAAAAGCACATAAAATAAAGTTAAAACTCTAGAAAACTACAACTGTACAATGCTTACCTCCAAAACGAACCATATCTTCTTCACCCCCTCCGACTTTTCGCAGAACACGCCGTAAAAATCAATCAAATTGGGATGTTTCGTGAAGTCCCTTAGAATCTTATATTCTTTCTGGATATGGATTTCGGTGTCATCCGTATAAGTTTGGACTTTGACTGCCACTGCTTTTCCAGCTGCTTGGGTGTCGGAGGCCCTGAAGACCTCTCCGAATATGCCTGAACCTAGCTTGGTGTCCAGGGTATACCGGTCCAAGGGGCTGGGCAGCGTTGCTATGTTCAGGCCGTCCTTCATCTTGCCTGGTTGAATAGGCAGGTAGTTGTGAAAGTAAATCTGTGGAAAATTTTGTAACTCAAAGGTAACTTACGGTACATTTGTCCATTGTGAGTGTTTGTGAACACGTTCAGCGAATTCACTAAGAGATTTCCGATTTGGACAAAGTTCATTTATTAAGGAAAATTCTATCATCTATTTTGTCGTCGTCTTTAATCTTGTTATTATAACGTTGATTTTAATATTTCAGTTTAATTGCTAGATCCCTATTATTGTATTTGCTTATGGTTTTGTTTTCACAATGTTTATTTTGTTCACACGTCTACAAATTGCTGGCAATATTAGTTAAGTTAGAATATAAAACTTACCTTCCCCGAGCCTCCTCCGACGAGACCGCACTGGTCCCGCGCCGCGAGGGCGAGTGGCGGCTCTCGCTGCGATCCCGCACAAGTGCACGGGCTTCGGGAATTAGGAGCACATCACTAATCCTCTAATACTATTAGGTAATGCGTACGACCTTGCGCCCGCCTTGGAAACAACTTAATTGGGGTCACGTGCGTTGTAATTAGTGCCAATGCGGTTGATTGGCTTAGCTCTTAAATTGGTGATAGGGGTTTATTTGATTGTTTACGTCATCGATAAGATGCGATTTGCTTTATAGCACATGCGGGGATTCGGCTTTATCACCACTTGAAGGTGTTTGAGCAGTAGTTTTCGTCCGTAAGCCTTTTTAACTGTTTTCATTTTTATTAAAAACTAAAAAGTTTTTGGTACGACATAAGAACAGAAGTTTCCTGATTTGGAAAATCCAACAGCTACTGTCGATTAGCTCTATCTGAAATTATGCAATTTGGAAAGATGAGGTAAATGTTAGATGTCAAATGGAATTAAATTTTGTCAGCCCAATCTGATATCCTACCTACCTCAGTGACTAGCATTCATTGTCACCAACTGCGATCGCTTTCCAAATATTGACAGCTCAATCGATTTGCTGATCGATTTCTGCAGTTATTAAGTTGTCAGAACACTGTCATATAAAACGTCAAATGCTTGCGATGCGTGACGAAACATACTTAACTCCAAACACTTGAAATCGATTCGTTTCGGCATCACCTTTTCCTGTTTGCTTGCAAAAACAGTACAAGAATAGAAAATCCCCATTGCAGGTCTTCAATCAACCGTGCGTAATAACTGAAGGCACTGTTCTGATATTAGGGTTCCTTGTTAATATTTTGTTATGTGATTTTGTTATGAATCGACTCTACCATGTGGTTTTGGTATTTAAATACTCTGCTTGATTTATTTCAATTACTCATGTAGTTAAGTCTACTGTTTTAATTTTTTCTTTTGTCTCGTGCCATTTCTTTGAAAATTTCATGTATGTATTTTGAGCTTTATCATAGCAAAAGCCATGGAAGTAAAAAAGAGGCGAAATTACAAATAATATAAATGCAAATTCAAATAGTTTAACTTAACAGTCAGTATTTAACATAAGTATTTTGTCTGCCTGTCCTGTTTTAAGCATATTTCTTTCACAGAATGTTCAGTTCTGTAAAGTAACTGTTTCAAAACACCCTTAGGCACTAGACAAGAAAAGGCCTGAAGTTTAATTGCTCTGGATCACTCATCATTATATTGTTAGAGTAGTTATTATTTAATTAATATTATAAGGTACTAGCTGACCTGGCGAACTTTGTTCCGCCTTAATGGCAATAAATAATCAGACTTTTTTTTTATTTCGAACGGGATAAAAGTATCCTATGTCCTTCTCCTGGCTCTAAACTACCTCCCTGACAATTTTCAGCTAAATCGGTTCAGCCGTTCTTGAGTTATATGTGGTGTAACTAACACGACTTTCTTTTATATATATATATAAGAAAGATGTATTGCGGTACGAAAACGGTTGATGTTGTACGGATCTCTCGGTACACTTCGAGCTCGCTCATGACCGTTTTTTCTGCAACAATGTTGTGCTCGCAACAATAGCGCACTCTATTAAGTCATCACTTCGCGCCGTAATCCTCTCAAAGAATGTCAAGTTTTAGAAAATAATTCCCATCCTTTTCTTGTATTGCCTACGCATGAAAGAGAGAACATGCATTTGTTGTTCATTCATATAGTGACGTATTAAAAGTTTATTGAAATTTAGGTAGGTACTTATTTACTTGTTCCTATTTTAAGTGCTTAATGCTGCAAGCTGTAAGGCATAAATTGTTTGTTAGTACTTACACAGATACTATGTATAATACTAGTACTTAAAAGGACTAAGTAAACAATAATAATAATTAATTAATTAATAACTTAATTATTAGTTAAACATTTATGTTGATCAGCGGCTCTACCATTTTCAATTTCAGTTTGTTTAAAGGAATGGTAAGCGATTATTCTCATAATATTGATCTGAGAATACATCAAAGTCTCAATAAGAGCCATTCAAAAAGTATCATAATCTCTTGACTCCAAAAAAATCCATTCACATCAATGTTTAGGCAGTTTGTTTACAAAAACGCGTTGGATGCAGAGGGCTCTTGAGTCGAGTGGGCAAATTAACCGGAAATAACCGGATAATTGCCAAGAACTCATTCAGATGTCGCTTCTGCTACTTGGGTGATCTTTGATGTTGCTTTTTGCCGAATCTTTTTATCGTGATACTTGAATGATATTATTTGCACAAAGAAGCTTCTGTCTATGATATTTTACAGAAACAGGGCTGTCGCTTTACAAAACAAATGTTCTTTAAAAGAAACATATTGTTTGTTATAGGTATTTGAATGCATTGGTAATTGAAAAACTATCGTATTTTATTATTAATTTATTACTTTCTTACAAAATGTACTGACATTTAAAGGACCTTAAAATTAGAATAAATAGTAAAGTCAATAAATATCACGGCACTGGGAATGTAGAGTAAATTGGAATGTTAATATATTTACAAAATTCATGGAAGTTACTTAATAGTCCAGTAGAATTAGCTTTTAAATCGGAAATAATTCCTACAAAAGATTTTATTGTTTTAATGGCTTCTTTGGTTGCCCATTAAGACTCTCCTAAGTTTTCGACTTCGACGGAGTTGTGCTTAAGTGGTGGGGGTCCCCGAAAGAGGCATTTTTTCGGTTTTCCGGTTATACCGCATAAAGGACTTACCCTATCAAAAAGTGGTCTTCATGACGGTTGAAGGGCACTTAATCCTGCATTGAATAAGACCAAATTCATATGTTTTGGACAAACCGTTCTCGCGCTAAAGTTCGGCAAAGTAGAAAATATACGTATAATTAATGACCCTCTCCACGTCCAATTGTTTGTTACCCACAGGCTTCCAAGTCTTGAAAAGGGCCACCTCAACCAGTGTAACCCTATCAAGTCTTACGAGCTTGATGCGCCTATCCTTGTTCGTCCCAGACGTTCCTTAACTGCGGTTGCTGCACCTCTTCCTGGCACTCACCTGAACGACTCTGTGTTACCTACTGTGGCTGCCCCTCTTCCTTGTATCCTCCTGCATGACTACGTTGCCTAGCCGTATGCCTGGTCTAAGGTTCGACGCCAAAAATCAACAACAACAAGTTCATATTAAAACGCTGAAGAGTTTTTTGTTTGTTTGTTTGAACGCGCTAATCTTAAGAATTACTAGTTTGATTGAAATCATTATTTTTGTGTTGAATAGCTCATACATTGAGGAAGGCTATAGGATATATACAATCACTCTACGACTAATAGAGGCGAAGCAGTAAAGAAAAATGTTGCAAGCACGGGAAATAGTATTTAAACTATTTTCACTCGTACGAAGTTGATTTTGTGGCGTCGAACCTTGGACCAGGCATATGGCTAAGCAATTAAATCGTACAGGAGGGTACAAGGAAGAGGGGCAGCCACATTAGGTAACACAGAGTCGTTCAGGAGAGTGCCTGGAAGAGGTGCAGCAACCGCAGTTAAGGAACGGCTGGGACGAACAAGGATAAGCGAATCAAACTCGTGAGCCTTGTTAGGGTTACACTGGTTAAGGCGACCCTTTACAAGGCTTGGAAGCATCTGGGTAACAAGCCATTGGACGTGGAGAGGGTCATTAATTATACGTATATTTTCTACTTTGCCGAACTTTAGCGCGAGAACGGTTTCTCCAAAACATATGAATTTGGTCTTATTCAATGCAGGATTAAGTGCCCTTTAACCGTCATGAAGACCACTTTTCGATAGGGTAAGTCCTTTACGCGGTCTAACCGGAAAACCGAAAAAACGCCCCTTTCGGGGGCCCCCACCACTTAAGCACAACTCCGTCGAAGTCGAAAACTTAGGAGAGTCTTAATGGGCAACCAATGAAGCCATTAAAGCAAAAAAATCTTTTGTAGGAATTATTTCCGATTTAATCAATTTTTGTGTTTAATTCTACTGGCCTATAAGTATTTTTGCTTAACATTAATACTGATCGTCAATATCCAACTAACCTACGTTACTTTTATACAATTTGTCTAAGCAAATGGCAATAGGAGTATTAGATAATAATAGATTTGGTTAAACATTCTTTTGTAGAGTCATTCAAAGAAACCTCTACCATTCCATTCTCGTATTGCCTTCAGAATTTCATCACCACCTTTTTCCAAATAATCTACTGTCAAAATAGGGAATATACAATTTTTATGACTCCTTTAAAAACTTACAAACCCTGAATGGTTTTTCTTTTTTTAAATCTCCACTGACTGTTAAGATGGAGTATCTTTTATAATCTCATGACTTTATGTTTCACGTTAAAACAACACTAATCGTCCCATACTTACTAGTTAGTTAGTAGTATAGTAGTAGGGGTTGTGTTTATGTGACATGACATCACGCTCAGCTAATTCCATCCATGGCGTTTCTACTTCATTTTCAGTATTTCTTTTTAGGATCAAAAAATGAAACATGCATAATAATAATATTCCCTTTTCGAGAACATTTTCTCATCCAATGCCTATCAATCAGCCTATTTACACACCGCGATCCACTTCTCGTCTTTACACCTCTGACAGTTGACCCTGCAGCACCAGTGGAAGGTACAGTTGCAGGGTTTAATGCTGGACTTCCTCAGGAGTGCGTGTCCTCGCCCACAGCAGAGGAGGTCGCAAGAACCGGCGCGAGAGGTCTTGCCCCATATGGCATAGTATGGAAGCGTGTTATGTGACGTCATTAATTCCAGATAAAAAAACCCTTGATCTTTCTTATTTCTAGTTAGATTTCAGTTCTTCTTTGAGAGGTCGAACTTTTAGAAACTGTATATTCCCTTTTAGATAACATTTTCTCATCCAATGCATCAATCAGCCTATTTACAGACCGCAATCCACTTCTCGTCTTTACACCTCTGGCAGTCGACCCTGCAGCACCAGTGGAAGGTGCAGTTACAGGGTTTGATGCTGGACTTCCTCAGGAGTGCGTGTCCTCGTCCGCAGCAGAGGAGGTCGCAGGAACCAGCACGAGAGGTCCTGCCCATACGGCAGACCCGACCTGATGTGCCCGCTGAATCGGTCTTTGGATCCGCGTCGCAGAAACTTGGGGATCTGAAAGGTAAGATGGGAATTCAGGTGTGTATTTATTAGGTTTTATTGATTGACGCGCTACACCTGTTCTTTTTCATCTTCATCACAAGACTGTCGACAATGGACAGGGTCAAAAAGAGCTAGGTTACTTGATTGATCTTTCTGAGTTAAGGTTTGTAGAGCTATATTTCGATGTAGAACCATTTAAACCAACAGTAATTTTAATGGAATTATTTTTGCTGAGTCATGAGACGAAACTTCTGCTAAAACTTCTTTGTTTAGTTGTCATGTTTTACAAAAAAACGGCAATTCAAAAGTTTTTAAGTGATATAAATATAATACTTACTTTTCAAAGAACAGTAAGCTAGTCTTCGGCGCTGGCTTTGCTCTGCTCTTCCTCCTCCCTCGAGGTCGGCCTCTGAGCACTGACAATCCATTGTTGAGTTCCTCTTGAGCCACCATGAGAGCCTTTAACATAAAAAAGGTTAGTAAATAATAATACTCTACTATTTTATACAGTTCTTTTTACCTATTGGAGCAATGCAAATAGGCACTTTTTCACTTCCGTATTACTCTAACTCTACCATTGCTTTGGGACAGTAAATGGGCCAGTTCTAAGAAGAAGCAGCTCGAAATTCAGGCACCATTGTCAGCCTCTATCAAGAGTTTACAATAGTATCTATAACAAAATTAGGGTGGCACCATCTTACTTTAACTTGACAAACGTCAAAAATCTGTCAAACTCCAAACAAAATACACCGGATAGTGTTATAGTTACTGTCAAATTAGGTGGTGCAACTCAGCCTTAGCTTAGCTGGAGGGGTTAACGGGAATATTAAGGCCTATTCAAACCTGAGCGATATTCGCTGCCGCTGTGGGTAGAGGTACATACCACGCGGGTTTCGCTCAGGTACCTATTTAGTATCAAGTACCGCGGCTAGAGCGGTTTTCTCTGCTGCAGACGGTAGCGAATACCGCTTAGGTCTGAACAGTATTATTACCGCATACCCACTGGGTTTTCTCTGCTGCAGACGGTAGCGAATACCGCTTAGGTCTGAATAGGCCTTTAGTCTTCTTCTTTGTCCTAGCCAATTTCCATTATTAAGGGGTCTCCTGGTTCGGGAATATAAGTATGTGATTTATGCAATAAAATGACGAACTCTTTTTAAAAAGCCTACCTTTCTATACTGCCTCTTTATAGTAGACGCGACGACCCTGAAGTCAGGAGTGGCTCTCCAGCAGGTCCGGAGTTGACAGCTGCCCGACAGACCGTGACACTTGCAGCGCACCTCCATCTGCGATGACAGGATCTACGAGAGAATATGAATGGGATGAGGACATCAAGTAGATTCAAGTAATAAAGTTGAATGGTATGCTAAAGTGACCCCTGAAAGTGTATCGTTGGCCTTATCCAGTGTGCTGTGTATCTTAACGTATCATTTTCTTAAAGTTTAAAATCATAACGTTCACATCGGTCATAATGTTCTTCTCGATCATAATAACGTTCTTGAACTACATTTAAGAGCCACTACGGCATTACGATTTTACGCACATCGGCGATCGTAAAAAATAATTCAGACCAAATGGCGCAGTCGTGTTCTATCATCACAACAATACATCCAGAAAAACTGTGGCTTCAGCGTCATAATCGCACACTCAGACGAGCATTACCATAAAAGTAATCGACGTAATCTGTTACACTCTCAACCGAGGAGTCCGCGGCCGACATATTTCAAAGCCTTACAAAATAATAAATCAGAATTGTCCTGATACGTGACCGCATTGGGCATAATAACGCCACCCACCGGCTAGCTCGTAACATTTACATAATGAAACGCCTTGCTGCAATCACGCTGACGTCTTAATTTCGCGAATGCCGCCGGCTGAACAATTTCCCAAATTGAGTCGGGGCAAAAATTCAAATAAATCGGCGGTTCGGCCCGCCCCTGCGCCCGGGCAGCCTTAATAACCCGGTATTAAGAGCGTTCGCGATAGAATTCGCCACCCAAGACGTTGGTAATACGTGTAATGAAGCCGGAATATTAAAAATGGACCCGAACCGCTTATTATGTTCTCACCTCGACCGTCGGTTCGTGAAATACGGCCGACTAATATGGGGCCTCGAGCAGGCTCGCAACGTGGAAGGCTTTTAATGTGGCGCCACCTACTATGCCTCTTGGGACTATCTCGTGAATGCGGGCCTCGTTGGCTTGGGAAAGGTTTGAGTAGGTGAGAGATGCGACACGTCTTGATGGCGGTGGCTAATTGCAGGTTTCAAGGTAGCAAGTTAATTTAAGTGTCTGAATCATGTGGCTTGTAAATGCTGCAATAAGTCAGCTTGATGGAGGAAAGATTGGGTAAATATAATACTTTTATACTAGTTGAGATTACGAGATCACATTTAAATAATGAGACTGATCTCTGCTAACTCGCATTTTTATTGCACAAAAGTTGTCTGAATGATGAAAGATCCTTAATTTCTTGTGCGTTAGAAAGAAGTCGCACGCGAAGTTTTGGTTTATAGTTCCTTACTTCAAACCATAACGGTTGGTGTATTGTCTGTTACGTATTTATTTATTGTTTTGATTCTCTACCCATGAGAAAGACACAAGTACGTAGTCAAGTGCGGTGTTTGCGTTGATCTGTCAATGATTCGTCATTGGCCATGCCAGTGTTTGTTTACTAGGAGTGGAGTGATTAGACTTGTTAGTTTTATGGGTAGACTAAACATGATGTCATAGTGGCGGTGACAGATACAGTTGACACCATAAAGGCTGGCATTTTTGTTGCAAAATCGCACCAGGTAAATAGTATGGTGAGAAGTGTAGGATAAATTCTTCATTTGCTTCTGGTAAATTAGAAAGGGTCATTCAACAGTGGAGACTGAATGACCTGTGTGCCTACCATGAGTTTACGTTAGGTGTGCTCGCTAGCGACTGCGTAAAAAAATGACATTTAAATGTATGACATATTGTGCAGCGCCCCTAGCGGCTACTTTCAAGAAATAAAATCTTCATATAATTTTTTGACGTATTCGCTAGCGAGCTCACCTAACGTAAACTCATGGTAGGCACACTGATGATGAAATCGGATGATCTAGTATAGGATATTAACTTTTACAGTGAACCTGTATGTAGGTGTAGAGTGTAAGAGTAGGCGCACACCGTTGATTTTTAGTTGGCTGATAAATGTGCCTGATTTTAAATTGTATGAAGAATCGGCCAAATCGAATCGGCGTAGTGTGCGCACTCCCATACATGCCCATACGGATCAACTGCCCGATTAAAAACTATCGGCCGACGAAAAATCAACGGTGTGCGCCTACTCTAAACGAGACTAAAAGTTAGCAAATCTACAATTAACGGAAAGCCTTAGAAATCTCCAATCAAATTGTTTAATCCTTCCCAGGTGCGTTTCGTAAGTTTACTGCTAAAACTGTAGAGCCAACATGGATCAATTAACGTTCGGTGAGCAACACTAATGGGCCCGCGACGAGCGTGGCTAATCCAGCCCACAATTAGCTATTAGGCGAACCGCACACGGCGCGCGCGCATCTGGCCGGTAGGGTGGCCATGATTAATGCGATCATGGATCAAGGGTGATCATGGACTTGACAAAAGTGGAATAAAAGATTTTGGAATTAAGAATTATTTCAAATACATTAATTTCATAACACAAATGTTAACTGTAACTCTTAAATCCTTCAATCCATGTTTTTAAACTTAATTCACTAGCTTCAAGATTTAAAAAAGATCCAGTGGCAAGGATTGGAATGTAGATACAGTACCTAATCTCTACCATTCATATCTTCAAGAGAATCAATGAGATCTTAAAATCATTAAAATTGAGTTCTATCTATCAACACATTTAATCTTGTTAAGAAAAAAATCCTTTTAGCCGTTCAAAAAGCTCTACCAATTTTGTTTTCGTATCATCAGAAATCAGAAATATCCGACTTTATCCAGCTTTTTGGCCACCACAGTCCACAGTGCGAAGGAATTCCGACAGTTGCGTAAACTCGTTCTGTGGCTTATATTCTTCAATGCACTTGATTGTTTACGATCAATTTTAGCTTTAATTGAATAGTTTGATGCCTCCATATTGCTTCATTTAACTCGTAGAAGATTAACGGAGTTAGTACACTTTACGAAGCATAGGATTTAGCAACTACGTAAGTTTATTTCCTCAATAAATTGCTTTATTCAGTTTCTCTGTAAAAAATAAACAAGATAACAATATTTTGAAATTAAATTAGCTCGAAGTTAAGTTGTAATTTGTAAGCTCACATAAATAAAAAAGCTTACGACTTCATCGCTCTCAAAAGCTTTAATGCCGCAATAAATAAAATCCCCGTCCACATTTAATAAAATAACTATAATTACTGATTAATACCCATTCTTAATATGCTCTTGCGCATTCATCGAGACACAAAGATCAGAATTCATCGATTAATGTTCTCGGCCTGACGTAATCGGGAGGAAAAAATAATAGCAACAAAAGTATATTTATATCGATATCGGAGAGTCATCGGGACATAACAAAATATTAACTCATCGAGTCGGTTTTTTGTAACGTAATTATCACCTCGGCTCTCTAATGTGGTACCTAATTTCTTGTGTAGGTCGGCCCGCGAGTCTTTTATAGCCCGCTGCGGGACGAACTCACACCGTTGTAAACTTTTTACATTCGATGCGAACGTTCGGAACGTTAAGACGAATAAAAGACGTTTTAGGGTGATGAATTAATATGCGATTAAGAAGTGGAAGCTATTATTCAACACGAAAGATGCGCGTCATTATTTAGAAAGGAATGTGTATTAGATGTGTGCACTATTTCAAATTAGAATTCTTCATTAGTACCTATTGCCTTTTCAGTGTCAGTTTGGCACCCTTTCAGAGTATTTATTTAAAATACTATTATTTGTTTTCCTTTGATATCTTTTTGTAAAGAAGCGCAACAAGAGCTTACGTAGCAAAGTGAGCCATAATTTTATACTGTTGCAAGTTATTGTATTTTCTGTAGGCAATTGTTTGTCTTGTTTGGTGTACAAGAGAGGGTTTCTAGCTGAGATAATGCTAAATAAACAGTGAAATTATTTACTTGTTACTGTAGAGTCAACCAGTTATGGCTATACCTTACTTAAACGATATACCTTCGAACTCCTCCTATGTTCTTCTGATTAATTTCGTTGCGGGTCCAATGACAGTTTAACTTTCCCCCGGGACAAACTTGACCTTCATTGGTTGGGTTTTTGTGGCGGTCAAGCTGTAGATCCTGGCTACACAGGAGTTGCAGTGGTGGGAACGAGAGGTGGGAATAGTCCCGTGTTATACCTTACTTAGTAGGATACCAAACTCACTAGGAATGTTTATTACCTTAATGACAACTCAGACCCGACCTCCGCTTGAATTTACGGCTCGCCACCAATTTTTTGCGGCCGCGCGCCACGGTGTGAACGAGGCCGACTTTATTTTGACATTAATAAAAATATCATCGCGGGGGTTATTATAACCGAGCGTGTCTAACAGAGATCTCACTGGGCGGCTGTTAATTATGTGGCCACAAACAAAATGGGAGATCGCCGGAACAATGGACAAGCGTGGGGTCCAGACCACCGGGCTGGGAATAGTTCAATTTGCTGAGCCGCGTGAGGTCATGGTAGTATTAAATATTTGATGTAAATATTCGGTCCATTTTTATACTTTTGTTCTCGCCTGAGGTGCAGTTAATGGACTGGGCTGTGAGGTGCTTCTTAAAGGTAGAGTCGGATGAAAGGAATACCACTCGATTTGGTTGCACAACTCTTACGTTGGTGTATTAAAAATGATTTATCGGATTAAACTGGCATCTACGATGTAGTAAGTAATGTCTTCATTATGATGCATTTTGAAATGTTTTTAATAAGTGTGTGCCTCTTCATTTTATTCGAAAATAGACATAGAGTGGTTTTCCAATGCTAGTACTGAATTTCCTTAACTATGGGGCGGTTTAGAGAACACACGGAAATGAGTAATCAGGTCCCAAGGCCTTCAAAAGCACGAAGTTGACGTTTCGTGTCATTATATCGATTTAAGGGGAGTAAACTTTAATCGTCATAATTTGGTTTTAAAAAAATCTATTGGTGTCACGATAAAAAGAATCGTTCACGCACGATAGGACATCTTGGCATGACTATTTTCATTATCTACTAGTTTCTACTCGTTCCTATCACTCACTCTTAATTGGCTACACCGTGACTCCCACCCAGTAAACCATATTGAAGACTAAATTAAGTCCAAAAATATCCTTTTGGACACTAACAAAAACATAATTCAATTATAGTTTCGCCATAAAAATCTAGATGACAACTCAATGGAAATAAATTATACTAAACAGATATCTAGCCATAAAAGGCAACATTGTAAAAAATAATATTTAAGCTTTACTAAACATTTTATAGACCACAGGCTGGGTCGTAAACTGTCATATCCTAACTATTTGTAGTTAATAAATTATGTCAAAATTGAAATGGTGTTTCGCATTATGCTACCGAAGCAAAGTCAATTAACATAAAATTAAAGGTTGTTAATTCGTTAAAATTAATAACTAAGTAGGTGAACTGTTAACTTTATAAATATACCATGTTATTAGACTATTAACGCTTCCGTCTACTAAAGTCATTAAAACTTGACCTTTTTAACAGCTAATTAGTATAAATTAATAGATTCGTTGTTTAAAAAGACAACAATGCATATAGGTACAGGGGGAATCTTTCATGTGTGTTTTTTAAATTTCAATGAAAAACGAAATGTCATCCATGAAAAATTTGAAATCACAAATGGAAATACAACAAGAAAACAGTATTTCATTTCCGTGATTTACATAAGATTCACAATTGTTTATCAAAATCAGAAATATTTACAGGTGAAATAATATTATTGAATCATTGTCTCATTCTACTTCTGCTCTGGTGACTGAAAACTTGCGGAAAATCATCTGCTTGTTCAAAACAGAACTGAAAAATATTGTATAGAATAATTAGGCTTTTTCAGTGTTAGTTGTTTAGAGGAAAAATTATTAGCTAGGTGCTAATTATACCGAAATAAAGAAATCAATGTTAGTGTAAATCACCAAATGAAAATTCAGGCGATATTGGACTGAATTCTTCAATATTTGATTGTTTCACAATACTCGATTTGTGCAACTTGTATATCACTGTAAAAAAGTTGGATTCCGTCATTTTTCTCTATTTTCTTTTTTTATAGCAATTTGCAATCCTATGCTTATACAATACCTACTATGGGTACTATATTAATTAATATGTCAACTATATTTTAAGAGCCACCCATAAACGAGCTGAGATTTGGTTTTGGTCATGCATTCCAATAAAGTCACAAGTCAAATGTCGTTAAGTTAGAAAATAGTCTTATTAGTTCGCTATAAACGTCGCGCGACTGGTGGGCCAAATAAATTAAGCCGACTACCGCCGTATAACAAATTACAAATTAAATAATTTGTACCTACACGTCGTGTTTGTATTATAAAAAAACGTAAATTGTATTAAATCGTAAATCCGGATAATAAGTAACTGAGAGACGTGGAATGCCGCCTTAACGTCAGATTTGGTTACGAACACCAATTTAATATTGTCGACAAAACTGTTTTGCTGTCAACACACACAAATGTTCGACTTAACACAATGTGTTAGAGATTAGATTCACGTGATGTTCGTTTAGATAGCAGTGGCTCTACTTTGGGCATGTAGTATTTAACGCTTGCCTGACATGTTTATTATTGGGTAGAAGGGGCCTATTAAATTATTTAGGAGTAATCCCTTCGCCCGGCGTGTCTAATGGTCGTCGTGTCTACTAGTGTTAGATCAAGCGACATATCACTGCTCCGGACATGTTTACACGACGCGTAAGCTCTCGTTTAAATTCACATTAGCGATACTCACAGCAGTCTCATAAATACAATTTAATTGTCCCTTTGCTGTAGTCCTTTGGGTATTAAAATAAAGTACGTAATCATATTGATCTTGACTAAAAATATCGTGAAAATTAACGAATTCCTTCATATTGGTATGTTAATTTCGCCTCATCACCTCCAATAAAATTGTGTTCTTGAATTTTATGTATTATTCGAAGCTGACGCGGTGCCATGCGATATCTACTTTATAGCACATAAAACGGGGTGTGATCGTCCTAACCGCGTGCCTGGGCCATATAACGTAGTATTTATAGGCACATGTCGGCATAACCGCGACCACCCACATGGTTACGGGTAACCACGCCCACCTCTCCCGCTCTCCAAATTGAACGAAATAAGCTGGACTCGTACCACTTTTGACGCCTCGCCAGACCAATTTAGACATCTATGTAATTTGCCCTCGAACCGACTATTCTATGGCGATCCCCACAATAGGTGTCGTTACCTCAATTGTGTGACTGTTAAAGAAATTCCAGGGACCAACGCAAATTGGACGCAGAATATTGTGGTTGTTAAGTTAAAATTGTAAAATAAGTTACGTGTCACATTGTTTTGGTTAAGAAATTAGGGTCATTAGGTTTGGTTTTGTTTTTATGATTTGAGCCTCTTTTGAGGTTTCAGTCATTTACAGATTTGCTTTTAAACATTTCTAGGACTCGATTTATGAATTAATTTCTACAATTCCCTTCAAAACGATTTAAAACAACCCTTCAAATTCAAAATTAAAATCACATTCCACCATTTCATTGAATAATCTGTCTGGCATGTTATGATTGCATCCCCCTACATTCCTAAACGAATTAAAATGCACCCTTTTGTTGATCAAACATGGGTTATGCATTCGCTAACGAGGTAAATTGAAGGGCCATCAGTGTAGTGATCTTTTGAGTGTGCAGTGCCCTTGAATTCATCATCAAAGATGTGACGCCATTCAAATTATGCAATTGGTATGACAAAAGCTTTGTTTGAGCCCCTAGCTTAGATTTCACGTGTGTTTCTACGAGTATGTTTGGTAGGATTTTCCAAGAGTCAAAAGTTAATACACACTAATATACATGACCATGTATTTTCCAAGAGTCAAAAATGTATACTTATTCCAAGAGTTAAAAAAAAGAAGAAAAAAAGACACTCATGTATCTAGAGTAACATTGACTTTTTACCAATGTACTAGCAAAATTCGTAGCACCGCAGTGGCAGGCTTTATTTTTACTACTGATTTCCGTCATTGAAACACACTGCTTGTTAGATAGGCGTTGTCTAATTACATTTTACAATGAATACCCATCCTTGAGACAAACTTTTTTGTAGGTAAGTTCAAGAGTTAGGAAAATAGAGTCACTAAAGCTCACCTTCCGCTCCTCATCAGTTTTCTAGCAAGATATAATTGGGATGTGTATACCTTATCCCTGAAAAGGGCCTAGAAAACTAATAAAGATTTGAGTTTGAGGCATGGAGCTCTGCCTTTTCTACCCAACTTAGAAGATTATCTGCACATAGCAAACACAACACAAAAGACAAACAAAAGAACTTACCGATCTCCCAGCGTTGTTGTTATGTACATTGATCTTCGACTGCAGATCGTCCACCTGCTCCCTCACATCCAGGAACTTCCTGGAGAACTCGATGCCATAGGCCAGGTTGTGGGAACAGCCGCTCCATTCCCACTTGTTGGGACGCGCCCTCCCTCTTGGATCATGGGAGGCTCTGTACCCTAGAGGGTCGCAGCCGCAAGAGAGGAGCCGGCCCTGTGCGCACGCGCGGGCTATAGCATGGGCTACGCTGGCGGCTGTGAGGGCGTAAAGGAACGCTGACTCGCGGAAACCTGGGGACAATCATCATCATCATCAGATAATTTTGTCTCTACTACAGGAAAACGACTCTCTCCAATTTACCAGAGAAAGATGATGGTGGCAATCACATTTAGAATAAATTTTGTCTAGCTAAGGGGAGCATCGTATCGTGAGGCGAGCGCCATCCGCCCTCAACATCACAGTTCACAACTACTACGAACAGTAACGATTGAAAAAATGTGGGATTCCCGATGGTCTCTCTGAAATATATCCTGTAGGCGGTATGAGTACGAGTAATTAAGATTTTTCTGAGCGTATCATTTGCAAACGTTTGAACATGTTACATAATGCTACTTTCAGGCTCTATTTTTATACCTAGGGGATCTCGGACTGAAGCGCATTTTAGATATTTACAAAATACTGTGTTTTAAACATTCTGTCTGACTAATAATAATACTTTAACTCCGTCCGTTAAGTAAAAGTAATTTGCTCCTGCAACTTGACCTTAAAAACGCTCTTTTACATGCCAATATATGGTATTTAAATCTCTTACATTCTCGTACTAATTGGCGTAAGTACAAAATGGCATTCATTACCACCGGCAAGGAAATGGAAACGGGTGCACTAACTAGAGCCAATTCCTAGAGCCTCGTTCAAGGGATGTAGATAATTACCAACATTATGTACGGTTATGTAAACGAACTAGTTTCTTGGAAACATGACATATGTTAGGAATATTATGTAGAATGGAATCTCAAACAGCTAAGGCTGAGTTGCACTACCTAACTTTGACCGTAACTATAGCGATAACCGGTGCTTTTTGTATGGAGTTTGACAGATTTTTGATGTTTGTCAAAGTTAAAATAAGATGGTGCAACCCAGCCTAAGAGAATTTCAAACAGATGGAAGCTACTGACAAACAGCTAGCGGGAGTAATGTTTGCTTTCATACTTATTGATTACCGTAAAGTGTGTAAAGATAAAATTATTAATCAAAGATTTGAATGGATTGTTGAAGTAGATACAAATTATGAAAATAGGAACAAAACTTCAAAACTATACCTATTTACAGTTATAGTCAACAAACACAAAATAGTGTAAATACTTATCGTTCAGTTTAATCTGCCTTATAACATAAACTAAAGTCGAGTAGATGTGCTAATAGATATTTCAAAATATTGATTTACTTGCTTCACTACTGGCTGTACGTACGCGTTTGCTCCATACGAAATACTAAATGAAATATTACCATCACGCGCGGTGTTAGAGGAATACCGAAGATTAAATCATTAAAGCTCAAACACACCATATTTGCAACTGGATATAAACAGAGCCCCATCCATAACTTTCTTTTTAGTTTATTCAACCAATGTTTGAATGCGCGTTGGCAGGACTTGGCATACTTTGATTCAAATCACTACCAACTCTTTAGCTCATCCAATGCTGTTTTAATTCCAGAAGCTTATAAAGTCTCCTTATAAAACCAGCAATGGTATGCAGACATTCAGATCGAATCGCAGGGACTCTCCTGTCATACGTAAATTGGTACCGGCATAACTCCGTCTCGACTTATAGAAATCCGGAACGTCGTACAGTACATTTATCTATTTTATTGCAATAAATTAAGTACTGAATACATTCACGATGGGAAGATAAGCTATTGGCCCTGGACAATGTAATCTTTTTACCTTATAAGGCTTGATTGCGATTTGCATTTGAGTTAGGTCGGGCAGTCTTTAATTGTGTTCGGTTGTAGCTCTGAAAGGGTTAGTAATGTGCTATTCTGGCTATTTCATTGTGTTAACGTGAATAGGCATTTAGTTGGCGTATAAAGCTCAGTAGTCACTAACTGGTGTTAAGGATACATCTTTAAAGGAAGCTTAAAGTTTAATATATTTTTCAGCGAATGAGCTTTCTCAAAGTCGCGCAGGACTGGTCGTTGTGGAAATCCTTGGGGGATGCTTGTCCGTGAACGTCATTTGGTTGAAACGAACGAGCTTTCTCAAAGGCTTTTTCATGGCAAAAGACTTTTTTTTTTTGCATCTTTGACCAAAAGCTCATTATTTACTTGAAATAAAAAAGATTATGAATTTGACTAACTAACCAAAACTGCAATGCCATTCCATGGTCTAATAAATAATAATAAAACTTTTCAAATCGGAAAAAAGCCATCGGATTCCAATTGGCTTTTTGGTTGCGCAATCGTCACTTATGAAATAAAAGTTTCCAGTTGTGAAATAGGTCTTCATATTCAATGTTACCAAATGTAAAATAGATTTATGCCTGCAGTGAGAACTAAGCCTTACAATACCCTTTTAATGGTCAATTAATGTCTGAAGGTCTAGCCACCTGCTACGCGATTTGGCGTCTGATTTTTATGCTTTTATCTTTTAACAAGGCTTTTAGTGCAATTTTAGTTAATTGAAGTAATAATATAATTAATAAACAAATTAAAATATTTTCCGCTGATTTGTCTGCATCATTGTTTATTTGTGTGCATTTAAAAATAACTTACAAGGGTGACTTTGGTGTCATAAAAATATGATAATAGCCTTAGGAAGTTAGGATAACATAATTTAATTGGTTTAACCGTTTCTTTACTGCAGAATGTTCAAATTGTAGCCTATATTACCTAATTTTAACCTAACATGGCGGCAATAGTTGCGAGTAAAAAAAAAATGGAGACAAAGGTAGTAATAACCTGTAAATAGTAGCTTCTTTGTATAATTCAATTTTATAAAACAGTAGGTACATATGTAATTAAAAAAAAACTTGACTTTTCAACTCGAGCAGCCATACCAAACATCTGGGTCACGTAACTTTTACTTTATCGGCCGAAAGTTCTCACATCCATCCGAATATCTCGATAACTGAATCGAGTGAATCGAATAAATTAATTCGATGTGATTAATCGGAGATGGGCGCTATCGGGCGGCAGTGGATCTGTAGAGTGATCCTAATTGACACTGGGAGATAGAGTTTATTAAATAATGGCGTTTTTATTCGGAGGGACAAGGTTCTTGTTTGACCTCATTTTATGGTTTTAGATGTTACTAAAGAATGAAGACCATCGTCGATAATATTCAATGTAAATGCTTTTGTTAATTAGGGTTTGATTATTTTAATTTTTTTCCTTCTAAGTTGTACCTGCTAGGTACCTAAATGTATGAAAGAATAGCTAGTATGTCTTGGAAAGTACTACGTTTGTCACTCTACAATAAATTGAATAAAAGAAATAATTTAGTTTTTACCTGATTTTCCAGATGATTAACCTAATTTACAGTAAGTAAACGTTTTTAGACATTCAATTATGTAATTATTTGACTTGGTAGAGACATACTCGTATTAGGTAGGTAATTAGGCAAAGTCAGCCTGACGTGAATGACCTGAAGTAAATACTGTGGCATTTTATGTATTAGTATTAGATTCTATTTTGTAACATGATTATGAAGTCTGATATGCTGTGATGACCATGTGTATCCTGTAGTAGGTACGTACCTCCAAATACAACGAATGCCCACCACTGCACATAAACGTGCACTCGACTATAAGTTTAGTTGTCTCACGAATACAGGCTATTGTTGTCCGTCGCCCATTATGTTATACTTTAGAAGGTTGCCAATTGTATGCACTGTCATTATTCCATTTTATTAACGCTTATTATATCTTGTGGTATTGCGAGGCTGGCCTACATCATTGGGGCTCGTTGCATTATTTATTTACGTTATTAAGCGTCTTAATGACGCGGTTGTGGGTCATCAAACCTGGCAAAAAGTCGAGGCATGATTTAGGATGACTCACGTTTAATAAAATGATAATCATTATAAATCAAGCATTATCTGCCTGAAGAGATCGTTCCCCAGACGAATTCATACAGCATCGCGGTTTTTATACTATGCGATGTTTAAACGATTCTGTGTAATAGAATTGAGTCATCGTCAATAGAGTTTTTGTGAGGTAGTGATTTATTTAATAATTGCATTTATTTTAAGCTAAGAGTTTTATTGACCTCCAAATTGAATTATGGCGCTAATCAAGTTTATTTTGTTACTGATCGCCAACTTATTGGCAATGTGTTTATAATACTTGTGTAATTATTATCGTCGTGTGAGATTTATAACGTCAACTCTATTTAAAGACATCTATTATAAGTTTCTGATTGAAAACAGCTCATTCAGCTTACACAACGTTGATCCCTTATTGATCAAAATTGCTACAGTCGCACCGTGTAAACGCACCTCGTTCCTATGTCTGCCATTCTGGATTGAAAACGGCGGGTTGATGAATGTTACGGTGTCCGCTCCGTATACGGCCGTGTTATTGTTTATTTATAAACTTTGCCCGCTGCACGCGCTTTTTCCTGGCCAGTGACAAATTTATATTTGTCGATGTGAGGAGTCGCGATAGGATCGATACGTCACGATTTATGGAACGCTCTGGTGATCGATTTTGATGATTCCGAGTTATGTTCGGCTGGCTATGTTCGGTTAACTGTTATAGCCGGATTATGCCACAGAGCTCTGTTTGCTTCTAAAATGGTAAAGAATAAGTTATTGGGGTCTTTTGGCAAGTGGGACGGTGATTGGAACTATGTTTGAGGTCATTCCCTTAAATGAATCTGAACAAAGATTTGAAGCATATCTTAATCTACAATTTTAGTGGAAATTAGAATAATGTAAGTTCAAAGTTCTTAAGTTTTCTTTACAGTAATCAATAATGCTGAAGACTGGTAGTTTTTGAAGCCTGTACACAAGCTACATTGAGAGTATTGGAATGTTTAATAGATAGAGAGATAAAATATACGTAATAAACGTTTATAATAACGTATACTTAATAGCTATATTTCTTAACTAACCCTCGTAAGGAGGTAGATGAATAAAGCAACAAAAAGCGTATACTTCCATATTTCCCGATTTCAATACATTACTAAACATTATGAATCTTTTAATGACTGGATCTTTCCTAAACCAAATGATAAGCTTTATCATGTGCTTAAATTGTCCTTCAATAAAGTCCAAACTCGCTTCTCCCCCCGATAATCTACTTAAATCAATTCCGATTATTCCCTTCGACTTTTTCCTCCGAAATGCTCCGAATTTTGTCCGGTGACAGATTTTAAATTCTTCTCTTACACTTGTCCGTGTATTTTTTGCGTGTTTGTTTTAATAATGCATGACATGTAATTATTTCGGATACAAGTGCTTCGGTTACGAAGATGTACTGCGCGTGCACATTTTATGAGCTGATTTAAGTTAATTTCACGCTGTACACAATGTTGCTACTTCTATTTTTTGTTTTCAGTTTCTTTTGTGATTGTTTAAACATATGAAAGTTGTCTGGGACTACTGGTGGCTTGTAAGAAGGTTTTTTTTTTCTATTGTCTATGTTATTATACTTACTAGGTACCTACTAATAATTTTACGATTATTACAACTCAAAGGGTTTTTTTCATTAATAACTCTAATAGCCTTTAATTAAGTATTTTAATAATAATAAACTCAAAATAAATAACAATTTTAACAAGTTTAATGCTGAGTTAACACAAGCAGCTAACTTTCAACTGCCAAAGTAAAAACTGATTAATTCCATACAATGTAAATTAATTACATTTTTTCCCCGGCCTCGCACTTACCGGGAATGGATCCCTTAATGAAAGCCCCGTCGCCCCGTTACTCATTCGGATAAATAACCCATTAAGCCCTGTTTAGCAATCATTACAGTAACAATATGAATATATGCGGTGAATTTGCACTCATTTTGTGGAAAAACTCGTCGTGTGTTCATTCATTTTGGCGCCGGATTTACGAGTGGTGCTCGAAGCGAGAACGAGCGTGAAAAAATGATTTTATGTATCAGATTCGTATCTAGCGGTTTCGGGGTTAAGTTCCGTAGGGTCTGTATAATCATCATCTGCAGTTTGCATCAGCTGGATAGCTATAAATCCACGCCAGATGGCAGACCTCTCCAACTCTACCATCTATCAATAGGGGCCATGCAAATAGGAACTAGCGGCCGCCCGCGACTTCGTACGCGTGGACCCCGTTTTACCCCCTTTAGGGTTGAATTTTGCAAAATCCCGTCTTAATAAGCACCTATGTTCTAAAAGGAACCCCCATGCAAAATTTAAGACAAGTGCTAGGCTTGTGGATTCTGAGATTTCATGATGAGTGAGGGAGTGAGTCAGTGACAATACCTAACTAAAGTCTATGTCGTAATCTAGGCTTGCATTTGCCAAATTGTGTCCACTCTGCAAATCGAACCGAAGTCGTTCTGGAGTTAAACTTTCCTATTTATCTACCTATGTTTACCACTGAAGTTGAACTCTCTTATTTACCAGTCACCATTGCACTCTTTGCAATTTGCAATGGAACTTCTACTTGAACTTTTGAATAGCAATATTTATTTGTAATAAGTTTATGACAGAAAAGCTTCAGTTAAGTTTCAGTGGAATTAAAATGGCGTTAGTTGTAAGATAGATTTTTTTAATCAATCGATAGAGATAGGAAGGTACTCTTTGAGGGAAATCTGCCATTGTATCTTGTAATGTAAGTCCTCTTGCCTTCTCGACCACGGACCCCTAGAACTCAAAAAGCTGTCCATTGCGCAATCATGAATCGACGACCGATGCGTGATCAGCGAGTGCTCAAAAACAATGTTACACAACACCGAAAAAGCGACCACCGCGGCGCGCAGGAAAAACCGTATGCGCATGCCAACCAGGGCGCGCGCATATAAACCGAAGATGAAATAAAACGTTTAATGATAATTGAAATTTGTGTTTACTTAAGCGATAGAGTTTTTGTGCCCCGGCGCCGACCGTATACGGCTCATGGAGATTCGCCATTTTAATCCGCGTTTCGTGGAAGCGAGGTGGCGCTGCTGTCGTGTCGCTGTCCCAGTGCTGCCTGATGGACAGCTATAAGTAATTGGGTTGAACGTTACTTGTTTTTGCGGCTGCCTACAATGAGATGGAAACAAAAAGCGATCGGTTTTAATGAGTGGGCATCGCTCTTCAGCCAACATATTATAGCAACGATTTCTTTACTTTTCATTGAATGGATCTTGATGCTGCAAATGCAAGACCTGGTTTTGAAGAGCAGTCGAAGCAATACTCTTAAAGAACAAAGGCAGGTGGCTGTGAGAATAAAATATCTACGTTTGATCAATGTGACATTGTTTAAGCGCCTGTCTAAACGGTTCACTCACCAGTCTTCATCCCCAGCCGTGTAGTTGCGATTTCCTTCTAATACCTCTGAGAAAAAATGAGAGTGATGACGAGTAAGCAGTATGTGTTCAGTGTCCTATGATAATTATGTTCAGAGTAACCTTTTTTTTACTCGTGTGTAATCGTAACAAAAACGTAGGTATAAAAGGTAGCGAGCGTAGCGACATAGATATGACCAGCCGAGGTTATTTGTGTAGAGAGAGGTGAATCCGTAAGGCCCCAGAATATGCATAGTAGTTTAGGTAAGGGGTCCTAAAATACCCATTATAGTTTACCTACATCTCCAACTTGCAGCATTTCTGCTCTTGTAACTTCACCCCTAGGGAGGTGACGTTAAAATCAAACGTCAAACTTCTGCTGATCAGGGTTGGAAGAGTCGCCACACATCTAGAGCTCTCTACAAGTTGCCTCTGCTTAGTATTCCACATTCGAACACCTCACACTTGAACTATAAATTAAAACTTCAAACAAACCTAGCATGGCTAATAAACCTTGATAAAAACAAAAGACCATCAGAATCTACTAGGTAAAAGCAATTTCGCAACTATTTTGAACGTCTACTGTCTGCACGAAGGGTTACTTTTTAAAAACCAAAATTACATAAAATAAAATATATTCTGTAAAAGTAATTATCGTGACCCACATAAGACTTTGACCGTCGGTTTTCGTTTTAAAATTATTTTTGGTAGCAGGAATCCGCATATTAAGCCCGCTCCAGTCCGTGTTGCGAATCGGTAATAGCGAGCGATAGCCCCGTGACGTCATCCATGACAAATTTAACACCCGTTAAGGCATTTTAAATATTCCAGGAAATAAGCTGATTGGGTTAAAATGTGATGACCGAAATTAACATGGTACGGTGAAATCTTTTTAAAATCATTCTATTCGGTCGTAAAGTTCGCGCATAATATAGATGGTAAAGTTGTGAATTGACCAACTAATATAGGCATCAAATTGTCTGTATCTATGTCTATGATTTTTATAGATATGTTACTGTAAAAGCTCGAACTACGGTTAATCTTAAGATTTAAGTGTAAGTCTTAGGATTTACCGACATGAGTTTGTAAATGTAAGTATTTCTGAAAATACGACGATTTTTTCGAGCTTTTACCATTCGAATTCAGTATATGCTAGGTTTTACCTCTGTCAGCTGGTAGATGTTGGTTTTAGGAATAAAACAATGACTAATTCTTAATTACTTACTTTCATCAACTATTACACAAAACAGGTACATAGTATTATAAAGGTATTATATGATAGTAATAAGGACAAACTAATAGCAACTTATTTAAATTATTTGCAATCATTTCTTTTTCTTGTGTTTTGGTGTTCACATTTTTACTGTTTCCTTTTTTTATTCCTTCTGACTCATTACCAACGATGTTGGTTTCGTAAAATTTTACAGAACTTTTAATTAAGTAGTTATCGTCCATGGCATGGACGAAATGTGAAGTGGAAAAAATCGGAATTATAATAACCCAGCATTGATAGTAGCGCATACCTGTAAATATCATATCTAGCCTATCTAGGACACTGAAATTTTGTACTGCATGCATCCTACTAATATTATAAACGCGAAAGTTTGTGTGGATGTTTGTTACTCTTTTCAAGCAAAAACTGCTGAACTGATTTTGATGAAACTTTACAGTATTATTGTTTATAACCCAGAACAACATATAGGCTATAAATTTATGGCGATCTGTGACAAATTAAATTTCACGCGGGTGAAGCCGCGGGCAAAAGCTAGTATTTTATATGACATGATCTTACGTTGCTAAAGAAAAAACAAGGCAGTGACATAATGGTTTGTTTAATTGTATTATAATGAAAAGTGATGCCGTGGTCTCTCTTTTTAGTTCTTAAATTGTTCGTACATTTAAACAATACAAAAAGGCTGCGCTCGTGTAATGCGTAGATAAGACCGATTGTTACCTGTCAAAAATGCTTGATTTGTTTTTCAACATTTACCGTGCCATTAATGTAAATCCTAAGATTTACCAACGAAATGGTGGTAAGAGTTCGAATCGCAAACCTTTTGGGACATTTACCATTAGGAATTGGTAGATCTTAGGTTTTACTGGAATATCTTAGGATTTACTGCAATTCGAGCTTTTACAGTAACAGATACATGTAATATGAGTAGATATAAGACTACTGAGATAAACCAACATATTGTTACAAAATTTCAGAAGCCTATTGACGTAGACTATGTTGTTCTCACTATGTTTTTTCATGAATCATGAGTCCTGCTAGGAATAAGTAAGTGAAGTATATATGGTACTATATTCGCTTTTACCCGTTATCTACCTTGGCTAAAATGAAGTGGTTTGATTTAGTTTAGTTAAGTATTCATTGATTGGAAAAAATAGTATTTTACTCGTGATGCAAAATTAAATCCAAAAACCCTTATGATAAGAAAAAAACGATTTTCTATAAGAAAAAGTGCGTTTATTTATTTTAGAATAATATTTCCAATCGATTATAAGAATTTAAGCAGAATCATCGCTCCATTAAAATATTGTTTCGAAAATCCGCAACATCACTAACATACCTCTCGAGTTAATTAACCCGTAAATGCCGTCTCATAATCCGACGGGAACAAAAGGCCCAAAAAGCCACTCGATGTCACGTCTAAAACCGGCAACTTTGGACAAATTCAAGTTTTTATCGCGCCCTTTGTGTGTTTTTTCTCACAGTTTAGAGGCATCTGAAGGAGCACGATTCGGTAACGCACCGAGGAAGATGTTATCGCGGCCATTAGAGGGTTGAGGAGCAGTGCATTGAGACATTTCGACACGTTTATTTTTTTAAGAAACTGTTATTTTGGGTCAGCGAAGACGCCGTGTTAATTCAACTAAACTGCTGGACCCCGTCAAAATTTGAGCTTTCTTCCGACCCACAATTATGATGCACAAAATCGATAAGGGTAGCAAAAAATTTGCACGAAGCTGCTGAGAATGAAGACGTCTCACCGCCAAACGATGTTCCCACGACACTCCGGGAGATAAAACGCGTCATAATAACAACGAACACCGTTTTTGCAGCATCATAAGCACTTTGTCGCCGGCACTCCGTCTCCTGGAGCACGTTGTTGATATAAAACGCCAATAAATGTCACTTTTTTATGACACGTCGGCTCGTGAATTCATGTCACGTGCGCCCGCGCAAGATTCGTATCGACGCATGCGCGCCACCCTGCCTGCCCCGACGGCCATTCTCTCACGTGACGCGAGCGACACATGACGCGTCTCCTCGCTAATCTAACCATCGCCGGCGATTAACCCGACGCCTATGAAACTTTTTTCTCACAATGGACTCATTAGCCTCACAAAGGTCATTAAATTTTGACAGACCTGCAAGAGTATTGTCCCCTCGTCACGTACAACAAGAACGCTAACAACGTGTGGAGGATCTCAGGGAAGCGGAACAAATTCCGTGATCTATCCAGAATGCCATCCGTCCACAGCGCTCTTTCATCGATGTATCTATTCAGACAAAAAAACGAACGGTCCGGAATCATTATTATCTTTCTTCTTCGATCATCGATCGCTATTATCCTATTTAAAAGCCTCTCGATTTGTTCTTCGGCGTTTTTTCCTTTCATTCCCCCGTCGGCGTTTCAATTCGGGACCCCAACAATGGGCAAGTTAAGAAAGATGTTTAAGTGTTTAGTTACGCTGTTTTTTCACAATTTTTCAATTTAAACAGAGTCGTGTCGCTGAAGGGCCGGAAGGTGTCGTTACGGAATATTACCAATACTAATAAACGGATCGCGCTTAAGAGTGGTCCATCTCGATTCGTGCTTCGATGAACAATTAAGTTTTATGTCTCAATAACATTCAGCAGTAAGACTTTTTAAATTACTGGGAATGTAATATGCAGGTCTGGATAGAGAATTTCAAATTGTTATTAAAATGCGTGCAGCTATAAAAGGGCGTGTAGAAAATCGAGTATCTCCGATGGGACCTAAGGGCCAGCAATTTCAGTTAAGATATTAATTGGTGAGGTCTGAGGGGCTGGGGGAGGGCGGGGCGGACCCACACGTAGCGTGAAATCAGGAGCGAGGGAGCGGCCACCTGGCCACCAAGAGCCTTATTATTTGTTGTCTCCCATCATCCATGCTCGTAAATTTCCAAGTCAACGTGTGCGATGATTGTGGAAAAAATAAGGTCGACAAAGCCTTTTCACACCACAGACACTGGCATAAAGGCGAGAGACATCCAGTAAATACATATATTAAGAATAATGCATCGCAGCGTCCGGCGAGGTTTAATGCGCGTGAATAATTTTTCGTCGTAATAAATTCGGATTGTAATGTCTGATCGCGATGCGTTTGAAGGGTTAGCTACGTTTATTTTAATGTATGATGTTCTCGGCAATGCGCAAGATTCGATGGGATGCCTGATTGCTACCACCTACGTTTCGAATCGGTATATTGGTCAATTAGTGACAAAGCTCCATAAATTCTGGTGTTTATAACTTCTGAAGTTTTGTTTGGCGAGTCGGGAATGTAATTATGGACTGACCGGGTCGAAAACTGGAATTACAATTAAGTTTTCTTAAATACTTATGTTTATGATACGACACCTTTTATGCGAGGGAAAAATATAAAAATGTTAGCACTGAGCATTGGAATATTTTATGTGGAATGAGTAAATGCTTTAAACAGAACAGCATTAATTTTGACATTACCTACCGGTATTTACTGACATAGTTAAGAATTTAGTTTATTAATAGTAAATTTTAATACCTAATACGAGCCTAAACAATTAATTTACTTAACTTATTTATGGGCCTTAGTGTCATTGACCACTGAACTTTTGGTGCTTAAACAAACAGATAATCATTGAAATTTAATTAAACGTCATCGACAACGGTGTGTATATCAAATCGCTTTGTGCGGCAAATGAATTTGTTTGTACTGCGCGTGTTCAATGAAAATGTTATTATTAGTTCTGTCCACTTAGAAATAAAGTTGTTGGTCTATTGGACCTCCATCACTAGGCGACGGGTTTTGTTCTAAATGTCGGGCTTAGGATGGCTTCACATTTAAAGTTTGAGTGAATATATACGCCTAAATTAAATAAAAAAGTAGTACTTAGAAGAATTAAATCCAGCCTTCGACAAAACAGAGAGTTTTGTAATGAAATAGCGACTAAAAAAAAGAATTTGACTGATCGCTATGCCAAATTCAATGCCGTGTTATAATCTAGTGTCATTCATTGGCATCTAAATCTACTATATGGAGTTCTTTTATCTTCTTTAATTTTATTAGCTTCCAGAAACTAACATACTCTCCGAAGTACTCATACCTATATCAGTCAGAAAGTAGGTTGATTCAAGATTGCATTGTAGTATTTGTATTTGTATTGTTATTGGTAGTATTGCCAGTACAAACTGGCCACCAAAAAGTTATGAAAAAAAAAAAAAAACCAAAAGAATGACAATAAACATAGAAAAGAAGGCAGATCGAAAAAGTAACTACAAGTTCTTATAATTAGGATTAAAATTAGTTTCAAGCATGATCACGCCCTAATGTCCGAGGTGATGGGACGTCACAGGACAAAGATGGCGGCTGTCACAGAGGACAAGAGGGCAATAGATCACAGATTATAGTCACACTACTGTATGGGTTTTGTGTTCAAGTTTTAAAGAAAATGGCACTTTTGTATTGGAGACTTAGTAGTTTACAGATGGTAAAATGCCATAATAAATTTTACTAGAGATCTACAACGTACTCAATATAACTGAATATTGTACTGCATAAAACCTTATTTCTTCTGGATCTAGATATGGTTCTGGTTTTTTTCAGGACTTTTTATTCTTTTGTGAACATTGATGACATTTATTTGCGTGGCGAGCTTAATGCCTGGTGGCATTCTCTACCAGTCTACTCAAATAAACTACTTTTTTTAATTACAATGCGACCAAAAATCGTTATTTAAAGGTAATTTACAATTAATTATGTTTTTAAGACCAGAATGAAGTGTCTTTTTAGAAAAGTTGTGATTTCGAATTATTGGGGATTGGTGTCAAATTATCTATTTGGTTATACGTTTAAAAACTTACCTCTTTTCATAATAGCACTAGAATGCGGGTTTGAACTCTTCACAGCCAAGCTGGAGCAGTTCCATCTATGCCACCTGAACTGGTGCTGGCACTCCTTGACCGCCAGCTGTAGACCCTCGAAGGCTATGGAGACGGCGTCTGGCAACTCCTGGCAGAAGGCTCTTTGGTCTCTGGTCATGCCGCCGACTAACCGACAAGTTAAAGCCGAGTTGAGTTTGAGGTGGCTCGGCAGCATGTTTCCACGGGAACTGGAAAAGAAGTTTTGATGAGAAAAAGTAAAGAAAAAATCGACTGTCTCGGTTGGATTGAAGTCTAATTTAAAATGTTTTTAAAGTCAATAACATTTGTAAAATTATTATTAACCGACTTCAAAAAAGGAGGAGGTTATATGTTTTCAAGTCCAAAATACGATGAGTAAATCATTGAGACATGACAGCTGACTATCGGAGCATTATAAAGTTTAACACCAGGCTTGTGTGTGCCACTATCATGGAAGAAGACAGGTTTGACACATTGGTATCGTTCACCGTTACGTGTTGTATTTATAATCTAATTGCTCAAAATTCAAAATCAATATTATCAAATAATCCACTTACATCCCACTATCACAACCAAAATCTTAAACCAATATACTCAGATATATTATCCCTTAATAAAATATTCTGAAATATCTGAAACTGAAACAGCGCTATTTTTCAGTCATCGAGATCCACTCTTAGCATTCCCCAACAGTTGTTGGACAAGTTATTTTATCAAAGCATTTCACAAATATTCATAAACGAGCATTCCACGCGCTCACCAGAGTTCAAGTCGAGATTAATTAAAAATCTTCCAACGCTTCTCTTCCAAACTCCAACGTTGGACACAAAAATATTTGTTGAACGGGAGCCAACCAACAAATTGTTTGGGCCAACTATTCCAAACTCTCCAGATACCATCTGCTCTAACTCAGAATAAATTAATTATAATGCCTTTAATTACATAACATTTGCCCAATTAGTGACAATATCCACGTACACACGGACGTTTTGACTTGTTTTATGGTATAAGGAATTAATAAACGACATATTTAAGAGATTCTATGGATTTTTACGCGATTACAATTTAAATTAACGGCTTTATAGCGTAAATTATTAATCATAATGCTTCGAAATGAATACATTTAGGATGTAACTTCGTTGTGGTTCCACTTTTCCGTAGTAATTTGATTGTTATTTATACATTTTAATGGGGTTTGAATAGGAACTTGTCCATTTATTTATTTTTTATTTGAGGAGTGTGTGATTAAGTTATTTTGTAGAAAAATTTACATAGTAGGTTTTTGTTGTAGGTGGTGAAACATAATATTAATAAATGCTAATTTTAACATAACATTTTAACACAAAGATAACAAAAAACTTAAACATCAGAATAACCCCCCAACAAAGGCTTTAATTGATGCGGAATAATAAAAACGTGACGTTGTTGTGATAACTTATTGATTTACCTGTAAATTATGAAAATACGTCCGTCTATAAACAAAAGCTTAATAAGCTTACGAAAGCTCGCCGCGCCCTCACGGCTCGCGTGGGAAGACTGAGGTTATCTTGCCTCACAGTTATGTAAAGACAAAACACTATTTGACTGACGCTCCTTTTGTTTTTGGAGTTCCTTCTTTTTAAAACTGAAGTTGTCAATTGTTTTTTTACGTTAATAGTTTTTACAGTGGCCAGTATGTGGAAAATAGCATTTACTCGTAATACAACCAAATTGAGATGCTATGGGAACTTCAATTGTTTTTAAGTTTGTATTTTTTAACTGTAGCCGTGGAAAATAGCATTTAATAACCAGTTTATGATGCTTAGGGTTTGATTTGATAGGTCGTCGTTCACAAAATAACTTTCAAGTAATGTAGAGTCTTATATCAGTCCTAAAGTCTGCTGAAAATTTAATGAACGCGATGTAGGTCTCTCTAAACGTATAAATTAATGCGAAAATCATATTGATTCCTTTTAATGTTTTAATGCTCCACTAAAGAACATTATCAATTAATTTTGGTGTAAAGATGGATTGACATCTGTCCAATATACGGAACTCTACGTGTATCAAGTACGAACTCTACCTTCAGACATTCGACTTTTAAGCAACATTTGATAAGGATTGAACACACACTCGTCATACAACATGCTCGTCTAACTAAACAACAAACATTTAAAAAAGACAAATATGCCTACATATTTTAGAAATGTCATTAGGTACTAAATAAGTACTAAGACTTTTACTATGTAATTAAAAGAATAGCAAAAATTTAATTCACATTACTTTCTTATTACTTATTTTTGCTTCGGTTTAATACTGATTTATTGCTATTAGGTACTTATACGTTCACTTATAGGCCAGTAGAATTAAACACAAAAATTGATTAAATCGGAAATAATTCCTACAAAAGATTTTTTTGCTTTAATGGCTTCATTGGTTGCCCATTAAGACTCTCCTAAGTTTTCGACTTCGACAGAGTTGTGCTTAAGTGGTGGGGGCCCCCGAAAGGGGCGTTTTTTCCGTTTTCCGGTTATACCGCGTAAAGGACTTACCCTATCGAAAAGTGGTCTTCATGACGGTTGAAGGGCACTTAATCCTGCATTGAATAAGACCAAATTCAAATGTTTTGGATAAACCGTTCCCGCGCTAAAGTTCGGAAAAGTAGAAAATATACGTATAATTAATGACCATCTCCACGTCCAATGGCTTGTTACCCACAGGCTTCCAAGTCTTGAAAAGGGCCACCGCAACCAGTGTAACCCTATCAAGGCTTACGAGCTTGATGCGCCTATCCTTGTGCGTCCCAGCCGTTCCTTAACTGCGGTTGGTGCACCTCTTCCTTGCACTCTCCTGAACGACCCTGTGTTACCTACTGTGGCTGTCCCTCTTCCTTGCAGCCTCCTGCACGACTACGTTGCCTAGCCGTATGCCTGGTCCAAGGTTCGACGCCACAAAATCAACTTCGCACGCGTGAAAATAGTTTAAATACTATTTTCCGTGCTTGCAACATTTTTCTTTACTGCTTCGGCTCTATTAGTTGTAGAGTGATTGTATATATCCTATAGCCTTCCTCAATTTATGAGCTATTCAACACAAAAATTATTATTTCAATCAAACTAGTAATTCTTGAGATTAGCGCGTTCAAACAAACAATCAAAAAACTCTTCAGCGTTTTAATATGAACTTGTTGTTGTTGATTTTTGGCGTCAAACCTTAGACCAGGCATACGGCTAGGCAACGTAGTCGTGCAGGAGGATACAAGGAAGAGGGGCAGCCACAGTAGGTAACACAGAGTCGTTCAGGTGAGTGCCAGGAAGAGGTGCAGCAACCGCAGTTAAGGAACGGCTGGGACGAACAAGGATCGGCGAATCCAGCTCGTATGCCTTGATAGGGTTACACTGGTTGAGGCGCTCCTTTTCAAGACTTGGAAGCCTGCGGGTAACGAGCCATTGGACGTGGAGAGGGTCATTAATTATACACATATTTTCTACTTTGCCGAACATTTGCACGAGAACGGTTTGTTCAAAACATATGAATTTGGTCTTATTTAATGCAGAATTAAATGCCCTTCAACCATCAGGAAAACCTCTTTTCGATAGGCTAAGTTCTTTTCGCGGTATAACTGGAAAACCGAAAAAGCGCCCCTTTCGGGGGCCCCCACCACTTAAGCACAACTCCGTCGAAGTCGAAAACTTAGGAGAGTCTTAATGGGCAACCAATGAAGCCATTAAAGCAATTAATCTTTTGTAGGAATTATTTCCGATTTAAAAGCTAATTCTACTGGACTATTACTTAATTTGATCTCTTTAAGCAATGTATGTAATTAAAAAAGCTTAAAATTTTACTAATGTGGGTCACAACAAAGTCTTCTGATATGTGTACTTGTATTGATTAACGTACATATACAAAACGTTAACCTCGCATCTCGGTCGTTGCGATCCAACAAAGTGGCCCGAGAATTAGCGGCCGTGCACCTAACAGCTCCACGACGAGTCGTTAACCCACCTGAACCAATTAAAACCCAACGCGAAACTTAATAATTGCTTCAAAATTCCTCCTGATGAGATAAAAACAATAATTTTGTGCTTTAAGAGCTGGCCAGCAAAAAAATAATAAATCCGACCGGCGGGACTTGATGAAATGCTACGATACTCATTCAGAAAAGTTATTTCAATACAAATTACAGCTACTTGCATTGCTCCTCTGTGCGTGCCGACAATTCTGCAAATACTTTTCTCTTCTCTAACACTCTGTGCTTAAACGGCTCATGTTTAAGCCTCGCAAACAAAAATCAACCTTAACATTGAGTATTCAAGGATCTAAAATAAACATCAACGTATTTAGTCGCAATGTTTTTCAGTGCACAGTGGGCAAACTGATTGAAATTCCATGTACCATCTTTGTCTATTTGTATTTAATGCTTATTTGTACAATTACAATCTGCTACGTGAAACGCGATATGCGCAGTGATTTGTGGATGTATGTAATCGGCAAAGTTAACATAGTTCGATAAGTGTTAAAACGCGCATAAGTTAAAGAATCGCCTTATCTGAGCCCTGACCGCCATTTTGTATTGATCGCGATTCATTATGGCAGCGGATTGTTTTAAAAAACGTTAATTTGTTCGACCTTTGCGCGGACGGCAGCGATTTTGTTTTGTTTTAAATTGCGTAGAAATATTTTATTCGTTTATTTTTGGAATTCCTGAAATAAACATTTAAAAAATGAATCACTGTCAATTATTTGAAAATGTCTGTTGTGAGCTTAACATTTGCGAAATCAGCCCCCCTAGACAAAACGCACTTTTTGATCGAATCGAAAATCGAATCCGTCAAAACTCCATACAAAAAAGGGGCTTTGCGACCACTTTTCGACTGGTTTGCGATTATAATTTGCACTTTGTCTAGACCCACTGTTTATTTTAAGCGAAAAACAAAACATGATTTTTGACGTAATTATTCAATATTGTTTCAGGTCACAACAAAAAGGTTATCTCTGAAATAAATGTCTAATCACTTTCAAAATATTTTATGAAATCTGAATCTGAAAAATATTTTGCAAAATGGTTACTTAAGTATTTATTTAGTAGGTAATCTCATCATTTAAGAACCTTTAATATTTTCACTACTGTAGTAGCTATGTTGGTGGCCAAGTGAATGCAAATCCACTTATTGCAGCAAAACGGCTGTCATTCATATTCACTGACTGGTTGTTTGTATTGAAATAATTGGTAATAGAGCCTTATTTATCAATTGCCTGTCTAACCACTGACTATTCAATTAATAACTATCTGTTATTATTCATGTCTATTTTATTAAACTGGTAGGATTTAGATAAACTAGAATTAGTATGGAATCTAGTAGATATTGAATTAGCTGACCATTCCTTTCTCATGATGTATTTGCTTTATGTTGATTGATTAAATTAAAATAAATCTCAATAATAGAGCTTTATTTTAATTTGGTTAATCAATTATACAGAAAGCCATTGTAGTTTAGATTAATAAATTAAATAAAGGTTAATTGAAATTGAAAGGTGAACTTAGAACTTCAGTTAGTTGTAGTCTGTAATCTATAAAATTTTACATGATTGATGATTATTATTTTATAAATATTATTAAAAAACTGATGAATACTTAAGTTACAACTTTACAAATTTGTTTGTCAGCTTTATCTATTTCAGTCACCTGTAATTTGTTTTGATGGAACGCTTTTTGAATTTGAATTTCTGACATGTCCATTCCATGCATCATACCTCCGCGCGCGGCGTATCAATCTGCAAACGATTATGCAGCTCCGTGCAGTGGCATATTGGCCATTACCATAGTCGGTAAATCTCGCGCTATTGGGTGGGCCGACAAATGATTGTCACCTTTTAAATTTGCATCGATTACCATACATTTGCCGTATCATTATTCATTACCGTTGTCTACTTAGGCGCGTTTTGCATGATCGCCGCGATGATGTTTCCATTCGCATATGCGCATACAATGTGACCGCCCCCTATTTGCGTGGCTTATTTTCTTTGTGTTCGTTGTCATTACCCTCATCGGGTGTGTAAATTTTTTTGTGACGAGTTTTTACAGCTAATGATGGCGTTGATGATGTGATAATCGCGACAATATTAACGTTAATAACAATAGCCCTAGATTTTTTGTTGAATTGAAGATGGAGCACGGCTTTTTGAAGTAAAAAGTTTATTTAATGGCAATGCTAAAACCGCAATAGGCCTAAAAAGAAAATTTTTGTTATAAAGAAAATGAAATGACTACATTTTAAAACAAAATTATTATAAATACAAAAACTAAAGAACTAAAACCAAATTCAGTGCATGCATAATATTAGGATAATGTAAAGAGCTTACCTCGCCATATTGAAAAAAAGAAACAAGAAGTAAACAATAGCCGCAGGGAATATCTTTCGCATTCTGCTTTCATCAATATTTTTCATGTTGGCAACACTATTCGTTTCTTCCGCGGGCACATCGTAAACGTTTTCGTCACTGAGTTTTTCTTTTCAAAACTTTTTCGAACTTTGGAACACGAATCACTTGTTTGTTATCTTTGTCTGGCCATTAATAAACCGGGTCATTTCGGTAAAAAAAAAACAGAGAACTGTCAATGGGAGTGTAGTAGTTTGGCTGTGTATTTTGTCGCCTTCGTCACTTTTTTCGCATCGATGATTACGTTTTGTTTACGTGTTAGTGGCGTACGCCGTCGGCGCGATGCCGTCGGCTCCTACACGGCGCGATGGCTGAGCGTGGGTCGCGAGGCGTGTTCGCCGCGCCGCCCAGACGATGAGAAAAAATCTTAGAGGGGCGTACGCAACTGGCGGGCTCCACCTACTGGCTCATTATCCTTGTTTACGCGATCATTCACAATATTTCGGCACAGAATGGATGAGACATAGCGGCGTGTGCGCTCAATGAGCTCTGGTTTGACAGTGGCACGGTGGTCTCAAACCCGCCTATATAAACCGCCCCACGCTATTCCCGCCATGGGAATCGACCCCGTCGTCATTGGTTTGAGGGATTTGAGAATTGATTTTTCTAAATCGTTTGGTCTATGATTAGGTCATAGCTTCGTAAGAGCAATTACTAGTATAAATAAGTACCTATTGAAGTTACACTAAACATGTTCATAAGTTTGTAGAGCCAGATGCAGTTCCAAATAAAAGCGAGCTTTCGATTTTTAATGATTAAATCTGATTGTTAACAAATTGTAACATAAGAGGACACATAAATTAGTGACTTACAATATTAATTTATTTTGAAGTGTATAAATGATCCGTAACCAATTCAAAATTATAAAATCAAGTATGCTCTATTCTATATCGAATAATGATGTCAAAGACAAATTGTTGAATAATCGAAAGGGTTGAACTTACCGCCTGTCCACAAAGGGTTGGGGTGACAACCCTTATAAGGGATGTTTGCGACGCGTGCGCAATTTCAATGACCAGTTACCACTAACTGTCATAATAGCCTTTATATTTAAAGTAATAAAGTTGTAATTAAAACGGAATATTTGTGGAAAAGTAGTCTCATTTGAAATCATTATTGTTAGTTGTGTTTCCCATTCTCTTTATATGGGCATTACTAATAACGTGGATATCAATTTCGAATTTTATTGCACAATAAAATGATTGAAGTATGTGTTAAATTATAATTTAGAGATAATAAACGGGTAACTTAATTATTGAAAGCAAAATAGTCATGACTGATATTAAATAGTCATGAGGCTGGCTACTCAGTTATATGTTCAATCAAATGTATTGAGAATGGGGTTAAGCAATAACATTTTAATAGTACATTAATTCCTTAATTGCAGTGTTAATTTAATTTATGTGTTAATGAAATCTGATTATAGGAAGGCAGATCATTTAATTTTCCTCAATAATTTAACAATCATCTACTTGAAAGCATTATGATGCGGAAATCTCTCTATGCGAAACTTTCACGAAAGAGTCATATTTTCTCGGGTTTAAAAATATCAATTTAAACCTACATACCTGAACAGATTTTGATAACCATCAACTCAGTGTGTTATGGAGATAAATGATACCTTTACGAAACTAAACGCTAGTTGTTCAATTGTTTCTTCAAACTCCAAGCAAAGGCGCGGGAAAACCTGATGACTATTAGAATCCGTTATCCGAATATAGTAGAATCCGTTTAGTACGACTTCGCTTATAACGAGCGATTGCTTTTAGCGACGCATATTTTCGATTTGGTTAGTTGATTTGTTGTTGTTGAAAAACTACTTCTTTAACACGACGTCCGGATAGTGTGACGTTATATCATCGGTCCCTTGAGCGTCGTTATAATTTGATTCTACTGTATACCTAGATCATTTCATCCACGGAGACGCGCCCCACCCTTTCTCTGCGAATGGTTGAGTGTTATCGGTACACGCTAAATTATCAATGAGTGCACACGCACACTACAATAATGACGCTCGGATTGCTCGTATCAAACTCCCCGCACCCCACACCCTTGACCAAAAATTGGTGGGGCGCGTTTTCGTGGATGAAAAGATCTATATTTAGATAAATTTTCTCTTCAACTTCAAGCGAAGTCACGGCATCAGCTAGCACCTACAATGAATCTGATCTTTATGCGTCGTCAGGCACATGCAAATGGCAGCTTTGAAGTCTGCGACGCCACTCGCCATGACAGCTTCAGTCGGCTCATTAATGTTATTATACATTATTATTACAAAGGGAACAATAACAACAATTTTCAAGGGTCATTGATGAATGTGTTAGATTTTAGGGGGTACTTACCTTATATCAATAGCACTACACGTTATGTACAGACGACGGCACGTCAACGTAACCACTGCGGGTTCTTGTGCAGTTGTAATACGGGCGAGTTTGCAACAAAAAATGGGTAGCCTGATGTGCTGTCGTGTCTACAACTACACATTATTGTGTGTTGTACGTGGCAGCCTTATCATAGGATAAGTAGGAATAGTTTTAGACATTTTAAACGCTTTTTTCGTTCGTGATAGAAAATTTGTTACTCACCTTGGAATAACCCACTCAAAACAATAAAAAATTCTTAAAAAAAAATAGTCAAAAAGAAACTTCATGAAGTGAGCAACAGTTTGTGAATTTTCCGGAATATTTTCACTTTGAAAGCATAGAATCATGCTCAATAAGTATTTCTGGAAAGTTTGGATGACCATTTCAGACGAATCGTTTGCGTATTCGAATCGCCATCAAAAGATTTAGTACGAAAACTACAACAGGGCCCTTGTGAACGTGTCGTAAAGTGAACTTAGTATGAGAAATGGGTGCACGAAACTTATTTTAGAATCAAAATTGTCACGTTATCGTTTAATTCGAAGGTTGAGTATCGAATTTTGTCGAATACGCAAACGATTCGAAGACGAAAGTTGATCATGCTAGAGGTACAGTTATGTCATCATTTATGAAGTAATTTAATCAACTCTGTAGTTTTTTTTATTTACTACTTTAACATCACTTTATGGTGACTTCCAAAACACCAGGCAGTAGTAAAATTAGTTATAAAATACCGAAGCTGTGTCTTATGGGTATCATCAGCCATAATAAAAACGATATGCCTAATTAACTCTTAATGGGGTTTAGACAAATCATGGGACTGTTAGGGGGCTTTTGACAGTGTATTGCTTGATCTGTCGCCATAAAACTATACAGCAGGTGCTCTATCTGTGACTTATGTTTTATTTCCCCATAAAGTGATGGACCCCACAGCTTTTTATTCGATTTAAGTTAACACAAAGTTGATTACCTCTAACATTTATTAATTTACCTTTATCAGTAGATTTTTATCGTTGTTGTTATAATTAAAAACACGAGTAAATTATTATGTTTATAATAATTAATTACAGTAGGCAATTTTGTGCCTAAATATGCAGTGAACATTTAACTCAAAAACTTAAAAATGAAATTCTCCATAAATTCATATCAGAATGAGTTCAATACCACGAGCTGGAAGACATATTGTGGACCGGCCTTCCACTAGGTGGACCGATGATCTGGTGAAGATCGCGAAAGGTGCCTTAACCCATTCCTCCCCACTGTCCTATTTTTAGGACACCATATTCAAAAAATTTTTTTTACAAGTTAATAAACTAATTTTTATTGTTTTTGGCAAAATTCGTATTCTTGCACTGTTATTCCAATAAAATATTTTTTTTCGGCTGCAAAAAGTGTATCCGTTACTTAAATGTATTTTTTTCAAATTAACACTTTTGTTGCCTCAAAAAGAAGCATCATATTTTGATTTTATATACCATAATATAAAAAAACTGGCCAACTCCAATTTACATAAAACTAATTCTTAGACATCTACCAATACATAAAAAAATTAAACATAAACAAAACATAATTTAAAAACTTGTGGTAATGTTTCAAAATAAGCCGTACTATAAATATGACACTGGGAACATGTCTATACAATTTGCCGCGAAAGCATTTTCGGATCTGCAACGATAAGCACTAGTTCAAACGTGTCAATTGTTTGTTTCTTGCGGGTCTTGTGTTTAGATTACTCAAAAGGTATCTGCCGAACAGATATAAAGAAAACTGTAGTGATGAGGAGTTGAACGATAGTGAAGTAGCCATATTACCTCCGGACGAAGTGGACGAAATGACTGACATGGAAGAGGTTCTGGCGACTTCTTCTAGTAATCCAGTATATTCTGAAATTCAGCTGGTATCTAATACCGCAAAACAATGGGCTTATTCCACTATTCCCCATTAACAATCCCCGTCAACGGGGAAGAGTGAACTTTTTGTTCACTAATCCCCGTTAACGCCAATTGGAGCTTATGATGGGGAATAATGAACTAACAAGTTCATTAATCCCCGTTATATTAGGATTTTATTTTTAACGTAATGGGGATTAATGAACTTTATAGTTCATTATTCCCCATTATAAGTTTTATAAGCTCCAATTGGCGTTAACGGGGATTAGTGAAAAAAAAGTTCACAAAACTTCAAATATTTCTATCATTGACTTTCGTCCAATTCTGTAATCAATAGATTATCTTCAGCTTCAGAGGCAAAAAATGGTATTGGCCTTAGTCATTCGTGTTTTAGACATGTCCCTAGTGAATGCATGGATTATTTATTATTTACAACGAGGTAAATAAAGATGAGACATTGAAATCTAGAAAGATTTCAAGAGTAGGGTTTTTTCTTGGAAAAAAAAATCGGGAGGCAAGGCAAGCAAACCTGCACCAGGTACATATGAACGCCTTTTACAACCTGTGAGGTTTAACAATATGATCAATATTGACGACTATATGACGAAGAGGGACAAATAGAGGCATTGCCAGGGAGAAGATTGTAAAAAAAACTCTTATTTTTTGCGCTAACCTAACCTAACCTAACCTAACCTTACCATACAAAATAAGTTCCTAAAACTTTATGTTTAAAGCTGTTTATGGACAAATTTTCAAATACTGCAAATTTTCTTATAATTGTTATCTTTTATTATTTCTGATCACATGTCCCCACTGTCATATTTATAGGACAGGCTGACTCAGCATTAAAGGTACTATTTTTTTTATTTTTTTGTTTTTATTATTTTTTCTTAGCCTATTATGAACTTAGTTTCAAGATTTGATCAAAAAATTCCAAAGATTTCGATGCTTGGGAAGTAATGGGTTAATGCGGGCGACGCAGGATCGCTCTTTGTGGAAATCCTTGGGTAGGCTTTTGTCCAGCAGTGGACATCTTTCGGCTGAAACGAACGAGTTCGATACTCTTTTGTATATCACATCAGGCTATACTTTATTTTTTTACGAAATACATACGATCACAGTACCTATCTATCAAATACTATTACAATACATAAGACGTCACAGAGTCAGAATGTTGTATAGACCTGTTTGCTAAAAGTAAAACAAAACAGCTCTACATTTGCATTGCAATGTAAAGTTTTTTGCAACTATGACATTTCGCATTGATCAATTTGCATAATCGTCAGTGAGCAGTATTTAAACTGCTATTCCCACGATGTACGTAATTGAAGAATGCATCTTCTGATTTGATTGCAATGGCAACAATGGTATACAAGTGCGAGTCGGACTCGCGTATGAAGGGTTCCGTAACATAATCTTTGCAAAATTAGTCGCTGTTATTAATATCGAGCAAAAAAGGGGGAAAAAATCACGTTTGTTGTATAGGAGCCCCACTTAAATATTATTTTTTAGTAATTTGTTGTTATAGCGGCAACAGAAATACAAAGAGACGACCCAGGACCGACTCCAAATAAAATGGAAAAGGGTCAGGAAAAGCTAGGAAAAGAAGCGACAATCATCTGGAATTTGCAACTGTGTAGCTATCACGGTTCATGCTAACAGCTTGGCGACAAACAGATAAACAGCGAAGAAATCTTAGTAATATGGTCTCTGTTTATCATTTAGATATAGAACCCTAAAACGAGAAAAACGCTACAAACTACAGACTACGACTTGACTCCCATACTCTAATAGTCCTACAATAAATTTATTCGGGATCCGGTACGAATTAACAAATAATCAACGTTTGGATGCAATAAAAATATCCGAGGGAACAGTTGGTCAATAGGATGCGAAGTTTACTGCCGTGTTTCAATTATCGTTTTGCTCTAAGGAGAGAGTGTTCAGAATGCTAATGGAAGGGAATCGATAGAGGAGATACTGGGGCAAAGAGTAGTTCACAGATGCGACAAAAGGTATAATTCCTGAAACAAAGAAAAGAAGTGTAACTGCAGTCAAATTATGACATGATATTAAGTATAATTTTTACTTTCTTATTGTCACAGGCATAAAGTATCCTATTTAGATCACATTAGCAAGTAACTATTACTCTACTGAAAATCAAACTCTTCGCTGAAACAAAACATGTACTAGGTATCGATTTAGTTAATTGTATTATTACAGATTATCAAAATGAGCCACTTTTAATATAGATCCAACATAAAATTCTTGAAAAAATAATAATCCATGCATTAACGTTGAGGTAGAGCTTTTTTTGTAAGGAAAAGATAAAAGCTCACTGGAAAATTCAATGTTGTTTCCATAGTATATTTTGATTCGCATAGCCCTCAACTTAAATACAAATACAAACACAAATATTTGTGAAACACAGGTAAGGGGTATGGTGTACAAGCAAAAGATGTGTTCAAGCCGTGATCAGCCTTGTCCGCATACTAATTTTAAAGCATGAATATCATACCGCCATGATAGGCAAGAACATCGGCAGTTCTAACTAATCTAAATCAAGTGGCGCTTCTGCATCCGTATGCCCTTTAGTCTTCTGCCTGCGTGTAGGACAGAGAGGGCAGTTTATCAAGATGGCTAAATGCTCGCAATTAGCCCATGTGAAATGTCGCATACGCATGCTAACGAGATCCCGCCTCGGGCGAGCGTTCGCAGGGTGACCGCGCACCGGACAATAGACCAAGTGGTTTGGTAGAGTATAGTGATATGAATAGAATTTGAAAGGGGATCTATGGAATTACCTATATCTAGGTAATGCTGAACTGAAACTGTTGCCTTGCATCGATAACAAAAATGTAGATTTGTCTCATTTCAGTGATAATTTCCTTTTCGAGGACCAGTATAACTACTCCTTACCGAATCGAATACTACGTTTAGTAAGAAATTATCTGTAATTGTATAGGAAGAAAAAGTGACAAATTGAATCAGTAATGTGTGTATTATAACAGATATTTTTTATGAGAAACATCTTTCACAATTTTTTCCATGCCGATTCCAAAAAAATGGTTAAGAGCTAAAACTCTGTTGTCAAAGCTGTTAACAAATTCATTCGGTTATTTCAGTCATAATATATTAAATTAACCGTTTGTCGAACCTGTTACGAATTTAGAAATGAGAACTGTTTTTTGGATTCGGTGATAATCTGAAGAAATCATATAAATTAGTTTTTGTCTATTGTTTTGTTTGCATGCAATGTACCAAATGCATCAGACGCTCGTCTGCTGCCAGCCTAGCATTGCGTTCTACCCGCTCACTGATTTACGACCCTTATATGGTCCCCTAAAGTTTTCTAAATCGTGCCCGTGTTGCCCGTCATCTTAACAAACTTTAACATAATTAACACAGGTTTATGTGGCTCCCACTTTATGGTCTCAACGCTGTTGTTTAGAAGTTATTAACGATTTGATGTTAAATCTTAAATATTTTAGTTGTTAAATGCATCGCTTTAACTGTTTTAGTGATAAATTGGAGTTATAAGAGTTGGAGAGGACTGTTTCTACTTTTCAAATGAAAGTTTAGTATCATTTCTGCAAAAACAATGCACATCTTTGTAAAAGCTCAAATACCATATTTCATGACTACCACCGTGTAAGCCCAACACACAAAATAAAGCAATAAAATGTTGAAAATTTCCAGTTGCAAAAGTAAGAATTTCTCCGTAAAAAAACAAAAACAATATTCACAGTGGGTGATTTCACAATATGGCTGGCAACACCTTTGCACGCCACAAAGCGCTTCCCAGCCAACATTGCGGTGCGCGTTCGTTCGCGGGGTAATTGATAATGACAGAAAATGATGCGTGACAGTAGCTGCGAGCGAAGTGTTGGATGTAACACGTAATCGTGCGCAATCTGTAAATGCCCGTGATGGAGTTACCATAAGGAAAAAGTAACCTGAAAGTCGGGTAATTGGCTAATAAAATAAATGCGGTGGGCAGCTAAATGGGAAAGTATTTTTTTCTATTTTAGGCTCATAATTTTGTTAAATAATTTACATGAACACAAGGAGTGCTTTTTATGCAAATTACTATCATTTTCTTTATTAATCGACGCAATTTGAGCCCAGCCTTATTTATTTTTATTAAATTATCATCTTTAAGTGTAGAATACAGATTTCTGTTTTTCTTTTCTTATAAAAATATTAAACTTCCATTTTATTTTATGTAAAAAAACGATTACGTTATTAATTGCGTATCTTTTATGTACAAATAGGTAGAAAGCTAGAGAAAATGGGGAAAATTGACGTCGCCGACTGGCAACACTGCAATTAAATGTGGTAACCTATCTACCGCATAATCTCCTCGGATATTTATTTAAACACGAGTGTTTACGTCCTAATGGCCGCCAATAACGGATCATTTGCCGACACTCGGGGCCGCCACCTCATATTATTAAATACATTGTACCTAGAAACTATTATTGCGGTTTAGTCATAAAACATACCTGAGTTCTGAGTTAGTCATCTTATACACCATTGTTTCATGGGATTAAGAATAAAATTGGCGGGGTTAATGGGCACTTTATATGAGTAACATCTCATTCAAGAAATGATGAGTAATTGAATGAATTAATTGTCTCTGTAGATTACCTATGCTTATCGTAAGAGGTTTTGACCTGGAGACTCGTGTATCCCACAAGATACACCGTCTTTGAAGAAAGTGGTGAATAAACTAACTACTCAGTCTGTTAGACATTGTGATTAACTGCCACTGCAATTAGTTTTACCCGTCAAAAGTCTGTGACTGGTTTAGCGATTGTGGTAGATCTCTACAACGAACGAGGTTCCTTACTTTCCTTGCTGACAAAATCGTTTAGAATGTAACCAAGGTGCTCTGTATTTAAATAAAGCTAGGTATTAAGAGACGCCATTAATGGAAATCTGTTTGCTACAAGCAACATTATTTTTGATTGATTGATTTCAGTTGATTTGGACTTATTACAATACATACTACATCAAATACGTAGTTCCTTACGTAAGAGATAATGACAATTGGGTTGTGGATTCTAATAGATAACTCAACCCTGAAAGCCAAGTTTTCAATTGGCTGTAAAATTCAATTTTCAAATACAAAATCTATGGTAGAGTCACGTTTTGACAGCTACCTACATAGGTCCTAGATAGTCCATCCACCACCCTATTGATGTGATTGTGAAGACTGGATTTTATACAGGGTGTCTTTTTAATAAGCTCTTAAGAAAAGTTTAACAATATTTACAACTTGGGAAAAAAAATCTTTACGTAAATCGATTATGTTACTGATTCTAATTCGCTCCTTAAAATCACTCTGTATTTGACGTAATGTAAGATTCCAGTAAACCATCATAACTTTATAGCAATAGTTAATTAAATATCTACGGCGGGGACGGCGCGCGAGGCATGCGCCTGCGCACATAAATCACTCGGCGTCCGCGCGTCGCTGACACAGGGCATACCCGTCTAATTGAACGGAAAAACTTGCCTTTATCTTAAAATATCACTTGTTTGTACTGCTGAAAGAAAATATATTTCGTCTGCAGACAGAGGTTCTTAAGAGCAGCAGGTAAAAATATTTATGGATATGACATGAAAGAACTTGTGAAAAAATTGACGGATCGTTCCGTGAAACTGTATTTTTTTCTTTCACACACAGCGTTTGCTTAAGCAAAGGCACGTTACTTACTCTAGCTAGACGAAACAAATGGAGACGAAAGTAATTTGTAACTAACTATTATTTTACAGGACCATACCAGCCCCCCTAGATCGAATCGAAAATCGATTCCGTCAAAACTCCATACAAAAAAGGGGCTTTTCGACCACTTTTCGACTGGTTTGCGATTATAATTTGCACTTTGTCTAGACCTGCAGGTCATTTAAGAAAATTCATTTCTTAAATGACTTGAAATAATGGACCAGGTCACATGTTTACGTTACGAGGCCATCTCTTTACCTTACAATTTTCCTTACAATATGCATCCATTTTTGCGAATTATGTATTTTAGACGAAACACACAAATATAATTTTACATGGTCTATTATTAACTTTTACATTTAAGTATAGATCACTCGAGTATTTTCCCACAATGATAAAGCACGACTTACAGCTATCGTCAGAAAGGAAATTAATTAACTACGAACTTTATGAATGTCTCATACAAGCCCAGATAGTCTCGATTGAGTGCAGACGGGACGGGGCGTAATTTGTCAGTGGTATCGATCGTATCGAGCCGATGCTACATCGATAGATTTATCATGTTAATCGATCTAATTTCATCAGTTCGCTCGGTGAGCGATGGCGGTCGTGGTGGGAACGCCACCGCTGTGCGCAGTCATGCCATAGACTATAACTACAGAGAGCACAGTAGAGACATTATGAGTTTCAACAATTGACGATCGAATAAAAAAATAGGTGTGATTGTCTGTGCTATAATACCTCATCACAAAGCTTTGATAGCTATGGTGGCAAAATGTAGAGCGCTGAAGATTTTTAGCTACGAATAGAAGAAATCTCAAACGCGACATTTGTTGTAGTACGAGTGCTTTTTTTATCTACAACGAGGAAACTCTTTATAATAAGCTTTTTAGCTGTGCTTTTTCAAGAAGACTTTATAGGTTGACGTCATAAAGTAAATAATAGAGCTCCAAATTTTAGCTTGACATTCATGGGTCAGTCAAAATAACGATTACAAAATTACACAAACTTTTAAAAACTTACCTTAACTTAAATAAGTTAAGGTAAGTTTATAAAATTTGTAAATAAATAAAATATGTAAAAGAAAAACCGTAAATAAATATTTACGGTTTTTCTAGTCGCACTACTACATCCACAAAAATATTAATCAACATAAAAAGAGATGAAAGAAAATATAGCGAAGCTATGTGTATGCTGTGGTAGATACTATTTAAATAACTATTTGACCATATAAAAAAGTTCATGACATCTGAGAAGCTTAATTTCATTAGGCATAAAACCAATAGACAAAAACTAGAACATAGTTCAAACTCTTTGTTATTATTTTTATTATTGCGACCACCTGAGAGATATCCGCCTAGACATGGAATATTTGTATTGTGCTTTAATTACCTCCCATTGTGGTTAGTGATTCGACTATTGTGCGAGCACGATGAACTTGTACGATCAATGCCACTAATGTAAACCGTGTATTAGCATCCCTGTTTAAGAAAAGATTAGATTGTAATCGTTGATTTACTTGTACTTTTATTGTAAGTTTAACATTAGAAAATAATTCTTTCTATACATCAACATTATGCTTAATGACAAGGAGTTCGATGTTAAAAATAAAAAAATAAATTGACATGATATTTTACTGGCCATCTAGACGTTCTTTTGTTCAACAGAAAAAGTTTTGATGCGCGAGCGAATTTTTGAACGGCGAGAAATTTCAAACTTTGGACGTTGGAATTCGGAATTTGAAATTGAAAAAGCGGGAAAATGCGGTGGATCGCCTGGAACTGGCGAGGGGCGGGGTCGTGGCGGGGCGTGGTCATGGAATTCATCTATGGAGTCTACCTACCTACTCTACCAACATTACTTTAATGTAATGCATACTACGAATAAATTATTCACATTACTAATCAATGATACAACTTGTGAATGAAAGTAAAAAGGGGATATCATAATAATTGCCTACAATATTATGCAAACTTTTTGCATAAGATAAAAAGCTCAAAGCTTTTACGATTTAGTCTCTACAAATTTTATACGACAGAGGTCATTTTCATAAAATAGTTAATGTTATTTACTAAAGATGTAAAATTGTACTTATCTAAATTGGAAAATACCCAGGTGTGAAACTGTAGTAAATGAAAATACGTAGGATTTTATTTTACCAAAACTTATAAAAATACATGTAGCCTTATAATTGAAAAATCCGTATATTTATTTTTTGGTCATCAGTAATTGTTAAAAATATTCACCCCACGCATCCCTAAGCGAACCACGGCAATGATACGCAAATAATTACCTACGATACGCCGCGTCAAATTCACTTTGTCTCGCGCGTCAATGCCGGGATGCCTTAAGATTCCGATAACCATCGCTCGAATCAGTCGCCTTTACTTTAACCATCACTTTGACACTTATTACAGGACATTAAAGTCCATTTTTGAAAATCACAAGTATCAAGACACATTAGTTTGTGTATTATTAACGTGTCAATCGCTCCTCCTCCGCGGGTAGTTATTAATAATAATGTCAATCTCATCGTGAGAAATATTTTAAAGTAACTCTGTAACTATCAATTTGTGGACGATTATTGGGTAATTGTCGGTGTGGGTTTGTGATTGTATAATTAATTTTTATATAACTTTGTGTTGGAGTGTGCTGAGTCACGGGAGAGGCGTCCCTTTTGGAGTAAATAAATAAAAATAGCTGACAACATCGTTTTTTTTCAGTGTTACAATGAATAAAGCGACTACAGGGTAGAGGGCGAAGGTATTTGATGGGCCGTTTTTTAAATTATAACAAAATTGATTTCTTTTAACATTGTCTGTATGTATACGAGCTGACTAAATTATCTTAATTTTCAAAGTAGGTAATATTAATAATAGTGAAAAGAAATACCAGTAAAGACTTTTTTTACTAAAAAGGGGTGCTAGGTAATTTGCATTAGCCACTATTTTAAAATTCAAATCAGCGGTTAGAATACGTCTATTTGTCATTTAGAATGTGCAAGCTTTTGTGCTTTCTAAGCTCGACTAAAACAGGTGTCATAATATTTTCATTTTATCATAATTTACATCCGTATAAAAATAATATTTTGAAAGACTGCTTTCGGGTTCTCTTGAAGGACAGGGTTCTTTTGAGTTAAATAAAAAGTCCACAAAATCTGGGGGACGGGGAGTGCCTATAAGACGAGCCTGGCCTTTGCCTAGCGCAAAAATATTTGACTAATTACTTAGATTTAGGGCGTGTTGAGTTAGAAGCTTGGCTCTACATAGGATCTCACAATTATCTTTTCAACAGTGCGAGACATACGGTTCATCTTGCATAGATCTTGCTTCTATAGCAACATTTTGCTTGAAAATATTTTGGTGGGATCTCTATTAGGGCATGTAATATCGGAAGGTTTTCAATTCCGATATTGGTTTCCGATATTAGATCTCAATATCGGAATTCCGATATTAATATCGGAATTGAGTTTGTGTTATATATTTTAAATATTTGGTTATATTCGTATAATTTCTCGATTGTATACAGTAAAATAATGATTTTAATCAAAATTCTTAGTTTATTACAAAATAGCACTTCTTAAAATTATAAAATTGAAGTATTTAAAACCATTTTGTGTGTTAAGGGTAATCATTGGTAACTGATAATGGGTCAAATATGGAAATGGACTAGCAAAGAATTTAAGTGTTTTTGTAAAACAGGTATCAAACAAACTTTTACTCCTTCAACCAATACTGGCGGAACGATTTGTAGAGTCATTCAAGTCACATGTTACAAAAATATTAGACAGTGGTAAAAAACTTGAATAATTATGCTTGTAATTTGTTCCTTTTTGATTATCGATGTAAAACTCACAAAACCACGGGGCGATATCATCATCATCATTTCAACCATATGACGTCCACTGCTGAACATAGGCCGCCCCCAATAATTTCCACAATGGCCGGTTGGTGGCGGCCTGCATCCAGCGCCTTCCTGCTACCTTTATCAGGTCGTCGGTCCACCTTGTGGATGGCAGCCTTATGCTGCGCTTTCCGGTACGTGCCCTCCACTCCAGAACCTTGCTGCCCCATCGGCCGTCAGTTTTGCTAACTAGGGCAGAATCGCTGGAAGTCCTCGGCACAATGCTCGAAGACCTAATCGAGTCTCCCAACAGGTACGCCTTGGACATGGACAAAACGAAGCTTATGACCATGTTCCGCCCTACCTACTTTCGGTTGGGAATCTGATTTTCGAAATTGTTGACAAGTATGTCAAACTCGGATAAACGATTCAGCTAAGTAGATTCAATTTCGAGAAAACGGTAAATCGTCAAATCCTACTCGGCTGGGCCGCGTTCGGGAAACTACACAATATCTTTTCGTCTAAAATAACTCAGTGCTTAAAGACCACCAGACTACCACCACTTAAAAATTACCAGTGATAATATACGGCTCGGAAACGTGGCCTCTCAAAGTTGCACAGCGTGCTATGAAGAGGGCTGTGCTTGGTGTTTTTTACGAGTTCGAATCAGAAATGAGAAGCCCTGTTTACGAACTAAAGTCGCTGACCTGACATAGCCAGGCGGACTAGCAAGCTGAAGTGGCAATGGGCAGGGCACATAGTACGCAGAACTGACGGGCCATAGTCCAATTTTATTAATGTTTGGAAGGGAGTTGAGATGTCGTTTTTAATTGCTAAGACCAAGTGCGGTAAGTGCTAAAATTGTTTTAGAACATTTTATGGTTAGTAATTATTTGCAGTGGGACAAAAAGTGATGTTGAGAGACATGAGAAAATCATTGGTCTTTGCCAATTATGTACTTTGAGCTTTGTAGCAGGTTCTGGCGGGTTTAAACGCTTTGTTTAAAGTCTCAATTAAAACCTTTATCTGATTCCGATATTACGATATTGAGTCGCTCAATATCGGAATTGTAATATCGGATCTAGTGTTCCGAGATTCCGATATTACGAGATTCCGAGATTCCGATATTCATGCCCTAATCTCTATTGATTAACCAAACATAATTCGCGAGTGGCGTCATAGTTAGGCAGCTAATAGTGAGTTGTGCACTAATAGCGGTCCATTAGCGGGGAATCGGATCGGATCCTGCGCCCGCGCCGCCTCACATTCCGATGAAATTGGTAATCGGATAAGGATCTCTCGATCATTACCGGACGCGGCTCGGATGTGGGAAGATGGGGAATGGATGCGGCAGTTTGTTAGATTAATGTGTAATCTGTTCTTCATATGAGTTCAAAGCAGACTTTTTGGCTGTCTGCGTACAACTAGCGCGTGAAAGACAGTGGTGACTGAGTTTGTTGCGGCGCTTCTTCTCAGCACTTGCCAAATGTTGGTCTCGAAGCGCTGGTAGGGTAAAAAGATTATGAGACATGTAGAGGCTCCTTAAGAGCAAAATGACGATTTGTAAGAACTATTTATTAGTCTAAACAAATAAAGAAATATTGACTTTGACTTTGAAAGGTACTTAGGTGTTTTGAGCATTTTTTAATTTTATTATCTAAGTGTGGTTTTATTTAATCTAACTAGCTATGGTCGCTCGCACGCTACAAAAGCTAGTTTAACCAGATAGAATTTTCTATTGCTGGGTTGCACCATCTTACTTTTACTTTTAAAAACGTCAAAAGTCTGTTAAACTCCATACAAAAAACTGCGGTTATCGTTATAGTTGAGGTGGTGCAACTCAGCCCAAGAGGGCTTGGAATACTTTTTAGTCACCTTCTCTTTAGCCAGGGAAATTTCGGATTTGTGGAATGCATGAATCAGTATTTTTTGTACTAATTAATGCATTGTTTACATTTGGCATTGTGACTTTTAAAAATCGAATGCCACATCCAAAACGCACTACTCCATCGCAGAAGTAAATCCGAGGCGGGGAACCGGCGCGGGCGCCGATTACAGGGCGCTCATGTATTTTGCACCCAAAATTAATTTATTTAACACTACCCTCCGAACCCGATATCGAAATAGCTCTGTTTTATGGTAAACAGTGCGAGCCAAATTGCTGAGAGGTTTGCAACAAAAAGATGGGCTTTTAATGAAATGTCTGCAAGATGAAGACTTTATTTAAAGGGTATTGGCATAAAAAAAAGCCTTTAAAAGAAAATTGTTTCAAGATGTACCTATCTACGAGTAGGTACCTACTGTAGGTTAAGTAGATTCGACATGCGCATATATTTTTTCATCATTTAGTTAACCTAAATCGTGACTGTTGATTTTTCAGAAAAGCCCCAAAGATATTAATTAAGTGTAATATGTTTAAATGTTTTTAATAAATACCTTCAATCTGATGTTATAGATATAAATATGACGTGTAGATAGCGTTAATAGAAACTACCCAATAAAGACATATTTTTTTCAAAAACCGACTTCTTTTTCCTATATACATAGTTCAGTCGTCACACGTTACAAGCTACGCCACGAAAATACCTGCTACGATATTTTTTACTTTATAGTGTTACGTTCAACAAAAATATTTTGGTTGGAGCTCTCATTCCGTGAACTTATCCCGGATTCCTCTCACGGAAAAAACAAAAATTTGATAAACTTTCGTTTTATTACAAAAACAGTTTTACTATACTGTAGATGAGATCTAGCTCCATTCATTAATTTTATTGCTTGACACCTCGTTCGTGGGCTACTTATCTGGGTTTTAAACCTACACAATTTACTTTCAAAATCACATAAATGTCAGCCGAAGTTCGGATCTTCTGCTTTGTGTAAAGTGCATTGATAATAATCTGGTGTGCGAGTGGGATGGCGATAGGGGGAGGCGGGAGTGCGAGCGTGACGGGCGGTCTTGAATTGAAACATCAAAATTTTACAGCGTTTTTATTGCGCTCGCGCATGTAAGTGTTTACACGAAACGTCCGGTGCGCGCACCTTTGGGGTGTAGGCGCGCTACTGTGGATGTCAAGATTTTAAAAGTATCAGCTGGTTCTGGAATAGAAATAAACTATATCTGTACCGTTGAAATACACTTTTAAACTGTTAATTTCCCAATAGTACCTACTTATGTTATAGGAACTCACAAACATCATGCCCTCTTTTCTGCAGTAGAGTTAATGTTTAAATAGAAAAACAGTATCACTCAATTCTGTAAGAAGAAAGTATCCTTTATACAGGCAGTGGTTAAATAGACCGCACGCACCCCACATCAATTTGAACTTTATTCTGTGAAAATCTACGGTTGATAAAATTAATTATTTTTTTTAGGCCTTGTTCTTGTTAAGGATTAAGCAGATTAGCAGATTATTTAAAATAATTATTTTTTTAGGCCTTGTTAAGGATTAAGCAGATTAGCAGATTATTTAAAATAATTATTTATTTGAAGTTATAAGTTGGCGGTCTTATAACTGGTATAAGGTATCTCTTCCAGTCAAAGACCAATCCTGCATGAACGAGATAGTAAGCAATAACTTAATATTATGTGTCCTATTTTCGCCCCGCGGCGACAAGCACTGCTGGTGTAGTGGTATCATGCAAGATTCCCATTCTTGCGACCCGGGTTCGATTCCCGGGCAGTGCACTGAACTTTTTTTTCACAAAAACTGTATTTTTTTCAATAATACCTACTTCTACGTCCTTTCCCATCAGCTTCAGTTATCAGACGAAGCCGGGCATAGCTCAAAACTTTTTGTGACGGACAAAATCTCTGACATTCCGCGTGCCAACGCGGTAGGTTGACATGGGAATGATGACCAGCTAAGCGTCCTTCCCATGGCTATACGCAACAATTATACGGTGATATTTGTGGTTCCCAAACTTTTAATGGTTCTATATTGGCTCACATAAAATTCTAAATCCTATTCTTTGTCTTACTACCGATTTGTGTTCATAATAATCTCTCTTCATAATTTTATTTTTCATACCTTTTTTATTCATACATTTTTATTACTACCATCGGAGCTCATAACAGTTAGTAATCATAATTTTTTTATCAATTCTGTTACTACCAAGAACCATTTAAAATACATAATTTTTATTTTCAGATCTTTTTTCTTCATAACATTCATTGATCATATTGTTTTAATTAATAATGTTGTTACTAAGAACATACTTCAACTCATAATGTTGTTGTTCAGAAAAATTTACTTTATAACAGACATACTCGTATCTTTAAAAAAATCATATATAATTTAATAGAGTAGATAAGCATGCAGAGCATGCAGCATGAAAGCAAGCATGCAGCATGCATTGGTATCTCCTCGTCTCCGGCGCTGCGGGATGTGCAGCCCTTCCGCCCTTGCGTAACGAGGCTCAGGCACCCACGCTTGCTTCCGCAGCTTCGGCTTTTTGGACCGCCATCGGCGCCTTCGGCGCCTCGGTGACCAGCCTCAGCCGCTCCAGCTCACCCGGGTGCTTGAGCCTCGTTACAGCGGGCGAGGGCTGCCCTCCCTCCGCACCTCCGGCTTTTAAATTACACTCTAGGGGTAGGGCAGACAAGACTACGTGGAGTCGGTTTTGCAGCGATTCGTTTCTGTCACGTTAGTTTTGTGGCACAAAATATTGCCTGTTTTGGACCATTTCAAATTAATTTAATGTTAAAATACGATTTAATACGAATATAGACATCATGATTTTCAATAATATGGATAAATACACTTATGAGTAATAAATTTATGAAAACATATATTAGGATACATCACATTTATGAATATTATAGTTATTTATTCGAATGATTATGAGTTTCGATCATTAGTATAGAAAAATATATGAAAACAAATATTAGTAAAAACTAAGTGTATGATTAGTGATATTATGAATATCAATGATTATGTTTTTAAATATGTAGGTTTTAAATTTTTTATGAAGAGTGATCATTATGGTATCAAATTGTATGAGAAATATTTTCGGACCTCCAATGATAGGAATTGAAAAGTTATGTAAGAAAATGCGCTACCCTTTTAATTACCCCCTTTTTTTTCAAAATTTAGTACGTTGTGAATTCATTTGCAAAAAGTAATGTTGGTTTGCTATTTTTCTGGTATTCATAGTTTTCTAAAATACAACCTTAGTATTGATTTTAAAACACATACCATCAATAATAATTAAGATTTATATAGAACTGCCGCCTGTAAGATAGGCCAAACTTTCCTGAAGTCCAGATCTAAAAGAAAGTATTTGAAAAATCCTACAAACGCCTCCTCCTTATCCATAAAAAAACGAATTTTCTTATTAACATACATTACATTAATTTTATGCAAAAAGCAAACAACTTATTTCATGAAAGTTCTATAATTACACTATCAGCGCCCCCTTCTCATTAAAACGCCCCACTGGGGCTGTCACCACAACTTGAGAGCCGCTGCCCTTTATTAACAAGGCCATGGGAATCGCACGAATTAAGTGCACTCCCACAGTGAGTCATTGGTGAAAACTGTCGAGAGCCCAGATTCATCTCAGGAATTTATTTAGAAATATTTTGATCGTGTAACTGTATTTTGGGGACTCTTTTTAAAATTTACTTCCGACCATCGTCCACTGATCTTGAGAATTCGAAATTCTTTTGAGTTTCCATTTTTGCGAATTTCGTAACTTTTTTTAAACAAATACCTTTCTAAAAATATAAATGTTCGTTCATATAGTCAGCGTCAAATAATTCGTGACACCCAAAGTAGACAAAAGGTTAGCAACTCGTCTTTGTTACATACAATTGGAATAAGGTGTATCAATCAACCATAAGGTTCAATCCAACCAAAAGGTGTTTTTGGATTTGACGCTGGCCGTACACAACATACATTATGTTAGATTCATTGGTCATCTCAAGTCAATCATCATTCTGCAAGAACACATAGCTATATTAGGTATGATAACCTAATTATAGCAATGTGTTCTTGCAGGGTTTTACTTTTGCGGCATCTTACCATTTCGTCAACATTTCATCATCTTTATTAACAGGACAACAAAACACACTCAAGCTTGATACATAATTTGATTGATGATTGATCAAATCATCTTACCTTATTAGGTGACTCTAGGGTCAAAACATGCTTTTTCCCCCAAAATACTCCAGCAATAGTTTAAAAATTTTGTTTCTCAGAAGCAAACACACGTCAATGGTGCGAAGGTCGCATGGAAGAAAAAAGCCATGATTCAGAGCATTCAGAACCTAATTATTAGCTTTTTACTGAAATGATTCACCTTCCAGTTAATAGTGAATGGAGGGAAATCCGGGTTGAGGGAGTGGTCACCCCAATGACGATTAAATTGCACTTTTTTTGTTTATTTGACTCAGGGCTTAGTTATTACAGGAAAATATTTCCTTCTTCTTTATATTTTGAAGTCCTAGGTGCGACAAAATTTCGCAAGACTAAATTCATTGTATTTATACCCGACTGCGCCAGAAGGAGGGTTATGTTTTTTTAACTATAATCTTGCTAATCATACCGACATCTTCTACATATAATATTCTTAGATTGAGAATATAATGAAACTCTAAAATACGTCACGTTTCGATCAGTAGTGTCAAAAATAATGTTCGTTCGTTCGTTTCAGCCAAATGACGTCCACTGCTGGACAAAGGCCTCCCCAAGGTTTTCCACAAAAATAATGTTACTTCATTAAAATACCGTTTATATCATGGAAGAGAGCATTATTATGGCGAAATGGTGAATGACAATTTTCCAATAACAATCGTTGTGTACAAGTAAATTGAATTTTAACTTTTTAACAGTCGTTTTGCACAAAGTTAAAAAAGGGTTCACTGTATGGAATGCGATATACAATAAACCATACTTTCTGCCCGCGCATTGTTTAAATACGACTAATTAACTAACTCATTACACCGCGAACTGGGGCTAATAAAATATTATTTTATTAGGATTGTTATTTCTCTGTTAAGAGCGATTTAACAGAAAGCTAAAATAGTATGGATTTGAAAAACTTTGTTATGCATTATTCCCAAGTTATAAAAATGCGAAACAGTCAAGTGCAAAATCAAAATATGGAAAAGTCCATATGCTTAATTTTCATTAGGATTTATTAAACAGGTATTTAATTGGTAACTTACATTAAAATGCTTAAACATTTAAAATCCACAAAAGTAATTGATGCACAAATATTCATATTTAGTGACATTATTTATTCTTAAATTAATACGGAAGGATTATGACTAGTAGCCTGTAAAAAGACTTGGTGGATTACTAGCTGCACCATCTTACTTTAACTATAACAAAAGTCTGTCAAACTCCATACAAAAATACCGGTTATAGTTATAGTTACGGTTAAAGTATGGTTTTTGTCCCAACAAAATCCACAAGTTTCTTACCGATCGGGGAACAATAACTCGTAAATGTTTATCACGCGTTGTAAATGAGCGTTTTTCAAGGGGCTAATTATTTCCATACGAACCCACACACAATTGATTTGACGCTTTTCAAAACTAAACCATTAGTCTGGAAATGCGGCTTTTAATTATGAAATTGAGAATAACAATATTTTAACTTTGAGTGAGTCGGATTATAAAAATAAGACCTTACCACACTCAGTAGCAAATGCTAATAAGTTTAGACAAATAATGTCAATTTCAGTTAGTAGTTTCTCATTTCTCCTATTCTAAAAGAATTATTTAGCTTTAAAAACCCAATTAAATGAACTAGGTATATTTTATTGGTTTCTAAATTGCCAGTTATACAAAATCTACGGGATATAGCGTCTTGGAAGTTTAGCGTGTAAGCTTTTAGTCGCTTAGCTTAGTTGTTAATCAGTATGAACATATACATACAGGATGTCCCAAAATTTGTACGTCACACTGACACCAGATGTAAATGAGCTTAAGACGCATCTAGCAAGTATATTAAGTCCATTTTTATCACTGCGCAAGCTCAAGTGCGCAAATTACATCGGCCGATTCTTCATAAAATTTAGAACTCTACAAAACTTTCTTCAGATATGAGAGCGAAAATGCTCTACGAAAGCAAATCTTGAAAATTATCTTTGTCTATAACTGTTTATTTAATATACATAGTTTTTGGCCATGCCTATGACAAGCCAAGAGAATCTTTTTATCCTGTATGGTATTTTGGATTAAACTATTACGTTGTTAAGTTTCTTCAAAATAGGTCCATCAGTGTCTGAGTTACAAACAAACATTCATCCGTCCTCACATACTTATGCGTTTTAAATAATATTATTTTATATTGACTGTTGAGTAGGTACTATAAAATTCTGTCAATACCTTCACATGAATCATTAAAGTCACAATTCATTAAAACTATCATCAAGCTCGCGATCAATAGGGATGTCGATTGACTGTTATTGCATGACATATCGACGTCCGTATCTCCGATCTTTATCGATAAACATTCCTGCAAAGTCACTTGACTGGGGTGGCATCACGTCTCTTTGTGTTATCTAGTAAGTACCATATTAAGCGGCTAATGTAGGGAATTTAATATCTAAAGGCGACGAGAGACGTAAAGTCGGATCGGCCGGCGCGTAAAATGGCGGTTACGACGTTTGACTCGCGAGATCAGATTATGACATTGCTCGTAAGTTGAAAGCTAATCAAAATGTTTTAATCGATGGCGAGATAATATTAGGGTTGTGACGTGGAAGGTTAATCGATAACTCAATTTAATAAAATAATTAATATTTTGTTTGTATTATATTAATAATTTTTGATTTATGACAGACTTTTAATATCTGTCACTTTCTGATTGGTAACTTGTTTAGCTATTTTGGTTTTCGGTGTTAAAAGTGTAGATCTAAGTACTAAAAAAAAGGACAAAATACGTTAGTTGAATTTCGTTAAAGTATGAGTAGATGTATATGTAGGTATATTAGGTATTTCTAAGTAGTAACTTATTACTTCAAGAAAACAAGAGTGAGATTAATTTTTGAACATCGATAATAGTATTTTATATCGACAAAGCAATATAGGTACATCACTAATATAAATGAATTCTTTGCATTACTGAATTGATTTGTTAGATATTTCTTCTTGAGTAAGCCATCTTTGAATTAAATATTAAAAATACAATATCACTATAATGGCTCCTTAAACGGGAACACCAAAATTGTTTTAACTGTTATGTTTCTTGATATATTTTTATTTTTTAACTGTAGGCTGAACTGTAGCCTGCGTTTACTGTTAGATACCTTTTTGATGACTTGTGGATATTAATCTCTATGTGTTGTCGATTGTGTAAAAATATTTATTCCTTATTAATTTCCATTTGTGTTAATTTCTGCCATCGTTAATAATTAAAACTTACAAAACGTTCATTAAAATAAAACCTAAAGTCCTCTGTATCAATATTATTAACCTTTTCAAACCCACCGAGATCTCCGATTTAAATCGATTGCCTCTCTATTATAAGTATTTGACTACCCATTGAAGGGGCAAAAAACGTCTCGCGGCGGACATCGGAATCGTTTTAGTCCGAGTGCACACTCGACCGGCATGTTTGTCCAAGAGTGTTATCCCACATTCTGGAGTATTTGGGGACTTGAAGAGTTTGTCGTGTGAACTATGCTTTGTTTTCTTTAGGTTTGACGGCGCATAACGCAAACAGAGCTTAAAGGATCTGTAGGGCGTAAGTGACTCACATTTTAAGTCTTTTGAATTTTAAGCATTGCGTAAAGAATGCGTAAAGATTTGTAGAATATATTACAAATAGTCAAGGAGTGTTTCAGCTGGTCCACTGGTCCATAGAAAAATTATTTAAAAATTCAATCTGGTGACGGTGGGCCTAGCTAAAAGTGGGGTAAGTAGCTGGAAGACTTAAAAACAATATTGATAACTCACATTTAAATTCTTTATTAATATGTAAGCCTTTTTCAGGACACATGCACACGTTCTTTGGGGCAACATAAATGGGCTGGTGCTGATAGATGTCTTGTCATTTAATTTTTACTTTAAACTATCCTTGTTTTTTTAAGATGATAAATCTAGAATCCACCATAAGATAGCATTAAGCATAATTATGATAAAAGACAGACACCGTAAGATAATGTAATAGAGGTCACAGTTGCTCATCTGAGTATTCTCTGCTGTCTACCTCTCAAAAAATAGATGAGTAACAGTGTTTCAAACGTACCGGCTGTAAAACTTTACCTATAGTGTTTATTGTCTCAAGACGGTTGGCTAAGAAAATTAAACAAATGAACATCGATATCAAAGCGCGGCTCCGAGAAGGAATGACGAAGAGGGAAGTAAGTTTATTAGAAAAGGGTTCCGTATAGTTTAAACTAACATTATTGTAAAACCATCTTAAGAGAAAAAAAATCTAATTCTTCTTTAAGACTTAGACGTGACGTCTACTCTTATGGTTTTCAGATTTATTTTAATGTTATTAAGTAGCTGAAACAAAAATATTATCGGAATATCGATAATTCTAATAATGTAAAATGTACACTTGTCTAAACAAATCACAGATACCTCTTTTACCTTTTTGCATTTGATGATGTCTGGATTCTTTGTATAGCTTAGAAATGTAGCGAAGCGATCACAATGTAATTGAACGCGAATGTCACGTTGTCTACCAGGCAAAAATAAAACGATTTTATGAAGATATTAACCTCAAACTTATTAAATGCTTCTGCTGCGGATCTCTAAAGACAATTAGGCTATTTCACAAGAAGGTCATAGTTATTTGAAATAATAAAACGCCTTTGATGTGTGGCTAAGCTTTTGCCATATTCTTTGTGCGATCGTTCCAGATTCCCCGTAAACAAAGATTAAACAGCAAATCGGAATTTTCGAAGATCAATAGTGTTGTATGTCGTAGGCGTAAAACATTTTACACGTGATTATGAGCACTACTTCAGCTGTAATTCAGTGCCTCTAGAATTTAGATAAATCGCCCTTACTAATAAAAGTCGCATGCGCGTGTTAAACACTGGAGTGAGGCTTCCAGTGACTTGGCCCACTTTTAGAGTAGGCGCACACTGTTGATTTTTAGTTGGCCGATAGTTGTGCCCGATTTTAATTTGTATGAAGAATCGGCCAAATCGAATCGGCGTAGTGTGCGCACTCCCATACATGCCCATACTGATCAACTGCCCGACTAAACTATCGGCCGACGAAAAATCAATGGTGTGCGCCTACTCTTAACTTGGCCCACGGACAGAAGTCGCTGGATTGAATTTTTAATTAGGTACATTTTTTACTTGTGCGCAACGCATATGTAACTTTGTTCTTGGATTTTTTTAAGGACAACGGCCTAAATCAAACTAAATTATGTGTATCTTATGGTAAAAAAAAAATTTTTTTTGATATGTCTAGCGAAACAATCACTATAGAAATGAAAAGGGTTGTTTTTATTGCGTATAGAAAATGTCTATGAAAACTTTTATCAAATACCTACATTATTAAACTAATAAAGGTACGATGCACCAGACTAAATCATAATAAACCGGTTTTCAGTCTGAGTCGGCGAGCATTAAAGGTGCCTAATGATGTCCTGCATCTGCAACCGGTTCCATTGGCAGAAACCGGTCTGATATAAACCACCAACCGGTATCTTGAATCGGTAACTAGTTGGTTACCGAAACCTGAAACAAAGGTTTCATTTTGAAAATAAAAATCATGAAAAAAAAATTAATGAATTTTTTACCTATTATTTAGATTTATTTAAAATAAACGCGACCGATTAGAAACATCAAAGTTAAATAAAATAAGTTATAATTTAGAAGAAAGTACCTAATTACGTTTATGAAAATTCGCATGGTCCTAATAAACTAAATAAATATCGAAAGTCCAGGTACAAAGGTTTGCTTTACGAAGACATTTTATTTTATATCAAAACCCTTTAAAAACTCATCAACGAGCGATGTTTATCCTGAGACGTCGTAATCGAAGCGACCTTAACCGTTAACCTAAATGTTAACGTCCACTCACAAATCTATCCTATGTCATACACTGCTCAAAAACAGGTGCTCAGGTAAAATGGATTGTTTGCTTAACACAATTAGACTTTCGCACGTGTCTTCTAATAATAGATGCGAGCTCTTCTCACTGTCGATCACTCGTTTCAGCAATCAGCTAATGTCGGCTCCGTAAGTGTTGCCCAAACAACGCGAAAAAAAGCAGGCAATATGTCAGGATTATTGAAGCTTCATTAATTGGTGCGATAATTTATAAATTCGCCCACTCGCGTCGTTAGAGCGTATCCCCACCGTCAGATTTCTAATCATGCGAAGCCTAATCCGCTAAAATCTTAGCCAAAATAGCGCGAAAATTGTTTCGCTTGCGCGTACGGCGGGGTGGGCGCTGCTCAGGTGAGCGTCAGTCAGCGCCGCGATCTCCGGCCGGCAGGGATCCACGCGCGCAGACGCGGTTAAATTTTTGAAAATCGAACGCGTTTCAGAACTGTGCCTGATACCGAAACACGTATTCTTTTAAAACATGAGAATGCAGCATTATTCGGGTTAAATCTTTCACGTAAGTGATGTCGAGACGGGCAGGGCCGTGATGTCGAGCGATGAGGCCGTTTGTCATCGCAGCCTGTCTTCTGCTCCTTGCGCCCATCACTGACTCCTGGTGGTGAGTGTTTGTATACAACTTCAAAATTAAACAGTTCGAAACCACTTCAATCTTTTACTGACATCTTTACAACTAATTATGAGATCGCTCATTTATCAAAGCATTGGCAAATCAAGTTCTGCACAAAAAACTTTATAGAGTCACAACTCAATATCTTCTGATACATTTTTGGCAAATATAGCTATAACTTTTCAAGATTTACGGCCCTAATGATCTGTTTATTGATATTTTGTTCTCCTCAATCAACATTTTGGCTATAATTAAGATTTGAAGTGATTTGTTTACAAATTGGGTTTACATTTGGAAGCAATAGAGGAAATTCTTTATCGCTCAAGCATTTTAATTAGGAAAGAAGGTAAGTTATGTGTAAACATATAAGGCTTGTTCACACGTGAAGTATGTTAGTGGTTCAGCCTTGATTAGTTTTGGATAATGAGTAAACTTTTGCTAAAATTCTTCGGCATTCACATTTGTAAAACATCTTTTAAAATGTTTGTAGAGCTTGCTTGTAACGTTTTTAATACGAAAATATAATGAATAAAGGAGAAAATAATTATTTATTCTTCTATTGTAAGTTACAGTCACTGAAGGATCTCGCAAATACTGTGTATGTTTAAGTGAAGGAGTTAAAAATGTAGATCGTTAATAAACTTTTTGACACACCACTAAAACCTATCAATCACAAGAAACAAAAAGCTTTTCGAAGTAGTTTTTTAACTTTTTTTAAGTATACCCATATTACCCATACATACAACAGTCTGTAATACCCCACAAACCCGATTATACGGCGCTTGGTACAATTTCATACAGAACTAGTGTTAATGAGGCAATAAATAGCCGTAGCATGTACCTATTTATTATACAAATTAATCTTATTACGGAAGTTTTGTTTACGAAAATCGCTTGTGCCGGGTAATTTATATCGGTCCACGCTATTATATTGAACTTTTAGATAGGGGAATTCTTTTACACCAATTTATTAATCGGTGTAAAAGTATACACGTGCTGGTCAAACTTTGGATGTTTTGGCGCGGTTGGGTCAAGATGGGTGACCGTTTGCGAGTTTTGAAGTGATATTTCTTTTGGCACGAAATAAAGAAGGTTAATTACATCCTAAAGGATTCCCACACTCCTTGAACAATCTTACTAATTAGGGTGACAAGCATGCAATGGGACTTACAGCATTTAATTTACATAACAACTCATACCAGAACTTAAACGTAGACTTTGGGTACTGAGCATTTCAACCATTTTCCAGCAATTTCACAACAGGATTCAAATCGGCAACTGCATTTAACGCTTCAGTCCTCTACATGAATTCGAGGGCAGGTCGATAAGAACTCTACCAAACTCTGGTTCTACAAATCTATTACATACTAGAAATTAAGACTGAACAAACTATACCTAACTATAGCTGCAGCAGCTGATTTATGTAGAGTCGATGTATGTGTAAAAAGTATTGCATTGTTCAATCTCTGTGATAAATTTTTTTACAGAAAAAAGGGAAACTGAATCCATATTATTAATTACATGAATCAATTACACAAACTGAAACTAACAAAAGATGGAGGAACGGATGAGTAAATTTTTTTATTTGTGTGCTTATTATTTCGTCAGTACTTACGTAACTTTTTACTTCAACATTATTTTACTTCATGACATTGAAAAGGGGAATGTTTTCAAGGGTATAAAGTAAGGAACTAAAACGCGGCTTTTTGATATTTTAACTTTATCTCGAATGGCATTACGGTCGTTGCTTGGTTGTTTGTAAAAATCTAAATTACAGTGATTCAAATTGAATAAGGGACACTGGTAATTATCGCGTGACAAATGTCCGTGACATCCAAAAAGCACACCTAGTACAAACAACAGCACATCAAACTAATTACTGATACATCTTATAGAAGTAGTATTTAGGTGCTATTTTAAAACAAAAAATTATAGTTTCATGTGCTTGTACAGTACAGACGACGGCTTATCAAGCTACACACTGTGGCATCGTATGTTATTGAAATAAGGGCGAGTTTGCTACAAAAATGTATAGTCCAATGTGCTCTTACAATGCACCGATTTATACATAGGAAGCGCTGAAAGCTATAGTCGTCGAGATCTTTGTGCTGCGCTAAATTATCATGAACACTGCGCGCATTTGATCTACGGTTATTAATGACTGCGCGCGATTTAGTACTCGTTTTAGTCTGGTTAGGCCATTATATGGTTAACGGTGTGTGCCCAAGGTGGTGGTAGATGTTATACTTTACGTCAAACTTGCAAAAAGTCAAAAGATTGAATGAAAAAGGTGAAAATTATGTTTGACCAAACTTGAGGGACGAAAATCACAAAGAAAATATTTTTCTTCTCGACGACTCGTGTGAGTGTAACAAAACAACTACTACATGAGTCTGACATAACTTAACTGCTTGGCTGAACTGGTATTATTACTATTGTTTCGATATGAAGTCGAAAGGTCAGTCATTTGTTTTCTATAGATATTCAGGTGGATTCAAGTAAGCGGACTGGCGATAATTAATACAGTAATTTATTTTATCCCACCTGAAAATTAGGCCAGGACTTTCGGAGAGTCGAACTTTATAGCCATTAAACCAAAAAGCAAGATAAACTTTGAACTTTACTTTCACTGTCTTAATTTACATGAGTCTTTAAAATCCTCCGTAACAAAAAAGTGTAGCCCCCAATTATTTTCCTCCGCGGCTTTCCACGGTCCGTAATCGGCGTACGCGCCGACAATAAATTCGCCACGGATCGCATAAATCACTCTTGAAATTCAATAAAGTCATATCGGAGAACCACCTCGGTCGCTTTTAATATACAATTAATCAAGCCGAACCCTAAATTAGGAGCGCGCGCAAAAAAGGATAACCCACCTTAATGAGGTCAGAGTCTTGAAATTCATTGTAATTGAATTTGTTTGTATGTTGTCTGACTGTTGTGGGGTCAGTATTGAATGATTTGTCATGGTATTGACGCTGTCCGAAAGATATTTGAGAAAATATTGGCAGATTAACTTTAGTCTGCGACTTCGATCGCGTGAAATTCAGTTAGTCGCAGATCGTTATAAATTTTATAGCCAGTATGATAATCTTATAAACAATAATACTGTAAAGTTTTATCAAAATCCGTCCTGTATGTACTTATTGCGTGAAAGAGTAACCAACATAGACTTTTGCATTTTAATATTAGTAGGATTTTTTACTAGGCAAGTGCTTATGTACTCGTAACTTAATTTGAATAATGTGTTTTAATAATTCCATGTACGAATGTGTCCTATATAAAACGAACAGCCTACAAAAACCATCTCAAACATAATTTATTTCATAATCTTTACTCGACTCGTTCTCAGCTTTCATTTTTTATCTGTGACCGTATTTAGTTTATTGCTATTGAATATAGCGATTAAAAATATATTAATCGATTCGTAGATATTTTATTTTTGTATCGACGTGTGGGCGATGAACGAGTGTCTACCACACCCGCGACTACGGGTTTGGTACTAATGAACGGCTTGATTGCCTACCTATTTGTATCCATTTGGGTTTACTAAGCGCTTTACAGATCGGGCTTTTATTTGCGCCGAGCGTTTTAAAAAGCGAGCGTGCCAGCAACAAAACTGCTAAGCAGCTTAACGATAACTAAGTAACAATGTAATTTAATTACATATAAATATTTTTTTATGATTTACTACCCAACTAAAATGTACAAAATATACTTAGGACGTCCTAAATCTAACTGATGTGCTATCATCTTATTTTTGACTGTCTGAAAGCTTTGAGTGTTAAAATTTACATATTTTTCAGCAGAAACAGTTTTGTTAACTGGCTGTTGACTAGCATAAATACTAATAACACATTTATTTAATAATGGTGTTGATTTAAAAATCAATTTCTTACTCTATATTGCATATTGACGTGACCACGACCACTCTGCCAAGAGTGTAGCGACAAAGAAGAGAAAAAGAGATTGTATATTAAAATAATACATATTTACACCTTTGCAGTGATAGTTTTCAATGCGTGTTGAACAACTTCTTTATAGAGTTTCATTTGTTTTTTTATCAAATAAAATAATGCTCTGAATAAAATATTTACTAGCGGACAAAAAATATAAAGTTGACTAATAACTTTTTATTGCAAATAAACAAGCTAGTTAAAACCTAGATCAGTAAAAGAAATATAAAAATCAGACTGGTAATAAAAAAGATACAAGCATAATATGTGACGTCACAAGCCGCGAGCTTATACCACTTCTACCATTGGAAGTTAAGTGAGGTTTCAACGTGACAAGTGAAGTCACATTTAAAATCAGTTCTTGAGTTTATTCAGATCTGTAATAAAGAAAAACACTGACTAACAATGATAGAAATAGGAAAACCTATTTATCTAACTGGTATAATAGGTACAAATGCCAAACAATCGAAAATATCACCACTACAACTTCATTTCACGCACTTAGAACGAAGTGATAAATCCTCATCAGCCATCACCCAAAGCATGTAATCAATCAATCTGTATTCAACTGGAGATTCCCGCCAAAATGAAGTCATCGCAGCCAATCAGGGCGCCCTGTAATAAAGTCGGTGCCATTAGCCTGATGCACCTTAATAACTATGTCCGATTACTACAGAGTTAAAAGACTGAATAATTTAATTCTGGCCTCTTGTTTTTCCAATTTGTGTAAAAAAGTAATTCATTGACATGTTTAAAACTCTTTGGTGTTCGGCTGTATGGCTGTGTGCCTTTGTATTCTCTTGCAAAAAGAAAAACTTTTTGGTATTCCTTTATCAAACTGTCAAAACTGAGGTCATATTCTTGTAGTTCATGCTTCTAATTGCTTAATTTTAATTTAATCCAATCAACATTCGCGATTAACAAAAAAGAATCATATCGTATTATGCATTTGACCTAAATTGTACCATAAACTCAGCGAGTTTAGCATATAAGTGCATTTTCATTTCTTCTAACGAAAATAATGCCCGTTTTCACCATCAATCCCTAATTTTTAAGTGACCTTCAAAACAGGAATTTTGTTTTCATAGGGATTCATTTGTTGATTGATGGTGAAAACGGGCATAAGAGTTTTGGGCTTAAAGTCTTTTAGGTCTAAACCTTTTAAGAGAGATCAGTGAGTCCTATTGCTTGAGTGAAATCTTTCAACATAGTTTTCACGAGAGTTATGAAACGATATCAACTGTCTTATTAAAAAAGCTTTTAGAGTTAAAAACAAGTTCAACGCAAACCAAAAAATACGAAATCCTATCTAATATCTTGAACAAATCGTTCTAATTAATAAAAAATACTAATTTCGTATTTGTCATTTGGAATTGATATTAATTCAAATTCTTCGCTGACAGAATTTATATTTGCATTGAAACAAAGTACCACACGTTAATAGGTAGTCTCGATCCACCATCTGCAAGATTTATGATGTAATTAATTTATTTACTTCGCATTAAAGTGCTACCTACCATTCATTCTATTAAGGAGATGACTGTGTTTATACATCATTATGAATATTAACTGCTATAATCTGACTATTAATTAACATAATTCCTACTAAGATTATAAATGCGAAAGTAACACTGTCTGGCTGTCGGTCACGCTTTCACGCCTAAACCACTGAACTGATTTTGATGAAATTTGGCATAGAGATAGTTTAAGTCACGGGAAAGGACATAGGATGGTTTTTATCCCGGTTTTCGAAACAGGGACGCGCGTGCTAAAGTTTTTCTGTGACAGAAAAAAATTCACGCGGGCGAAGTCGCAGGCACAGCTAGTTTAACATCACTGCCTAATTCCGGCTGTAAGAAAAAAATAGATATGGTTAACCACAAAAAGAACCTTAATTAATTATTTATAGTCATGAAGTCAGTGACCTGTCAAAAGGTCAATTTATATTGTAAAACTTGTCGATTGAATGAAATGACGACGAAGTGATGACCATAATCATTGGTGCAATGAATCATCATCATCATTGAATTTTCAGCTTGACCGTCTGGCTTGGTGGTTCGCGTTACAAAGCCCGTTGCGATTGCAGGTTCGAATCCGGCTGAAGGCGAATGTTACTATAATTTTCATATTTCCATGAAATCTAAAAAAAATAATGAAGAAGAAAAGAGATTTTGCAGTGTTACAACAATAGCAAGTGAAATACAGTTAAATAAAAATGATTTGTCATTAAAACTTATTTGTACTTCATAGGCTGGGTTGCACCATCTTACTTTAACTTTGACAAACGTCAAAAATCTGTCAAAATCCATACAAAAAGCACCGGTTATCGTCAAAGTTACGGTCAAAGTTAGTGGTGCAACTCAGCCATAATGTTCAAAGGAGTTGAATCTTCTTTTGACTTGAGCTGTAGACTCTACATTCTTTTTTGGCGTCATCTTCTTTTATCTTCTGCTCTGACGTGTTTGTTTTTCTCAAAACAGCGCATTATTACCCATATTGATAAAGATACATTATTACATACGAGTAAGTAATACATTACGGATGATTCACAAAAGGCCGAGCCTGCGCATAACCTAATAAAAACTAATATGTATAGAGCTATCCATAACGTTAATAAAGACTATCTAATGTGTAGAACTGTCCCTTAACATACAGTTAATAAACACGGTAATATCCGCTTTTGTAACGCAGTCACAACATTGGATTCCAGTTTGTTAATGACAATAAAACTTGATAGATAACTCCATAGATGGACATTTCACTGTTCGCCTCTAATTGGGAATTTATAAGCAACTGAACGCATGAGGGTAGGGTGACCATGGTTACTTTTGAGGACAAAGATATTTGACAAAAAAGACAATTTATAGTTGAATAAATCGTCAATTCTATAATTTATTATCCTTTAGAACTTTTAAGAAATAGCTGTAAAGACTAGACTTTGTTGTCCAGATTTTATAATGATTCTACTCTGTTTCAGCGCTAACTTTCAAATATACGGAATACTTTAATGATTGACGAAGTTAAGGTTAAATACCGACATAAAAATTTAAAAGTCTACTTGATAGAAGAAAAAGAAGCTTTTGTATAAGTTACAAAGGTAGGTCTATCAATTTGACAAAGAAGAATAATCTCCGGTTAAAGAACTAAGAATATGGGCACCACACATGTAAGCGACCTGTTAATTAAAATATATCAGATTCTAAAGGCGTATTCATTCATACGCTATTCAAAAGCAAATTGAAAGAGTGTAAACACGTCTTTTATGAATCGGAATCTTTTGAGGGGATACGAGTTTGCGTTATTTATTCAAAGTTCCCTTTTGTTTGGTTTAATCTCTTATTGCTTCTGGAAATATTTACTTTACTGACACATGAATGGGATAAAAGATCAATGACTTTAGTTAATCAAATTAAAATCTCTATTATTCATAATTAAATTGACGCTTGTCTTAAACTTGTCTTTTCAAAGACAAAATTATCTTAACCACACCTAAGTATTATCTTATCTTTGTCTACGAAATGTTAATTATCAGAGGTCACCTAAATTAGAGATATCTTACTCATCAATGGAGGCTGATGATGACATTTTATGGGCAATGCAGACGCCGGTTTTGTCGGTGACCATATTTGTATATCGACTAATTTTTGTCTAAGTGTTATTGTCAATACGTGGGTATAAGTATAACGTACAATGTCACTTACAACCGTCGTTCTTCGTTCTTTTTTAACAATATTAGTCCCATAATCCCTGACTTACACGGTTTGATAGATAAAACAAACTTTGTACAATAAAGAAAGAAATATATAAAAGAGACGGCACAACTTATGCGCTTTGTCGATATTATAAAGCGATATCTTCCAAACAATCCAGATCTAACACGGATTTAACCTCCCGAGGGTTAGATTCGTCTAATCCCAAAGTTGTCTAAAGTTTCAAGTGTCTCCATCTCTGCCAGCATAAGCGATAGAGACAGATGGACTCGAAACTACATAAACCGCGTTAGATATTAGAATAGCCCTTCCATCGTCTGCGCTAGGCCTAAACCGATCCATTACGAAAGTGGACTTATCCAGCAATCGGCACCGGATCCATTAACTGTCATAGTTTCGATTTCGTATAATTACCGCGTTTTGATATAAATACTCTCACTTGTAACCGATCGGTTTTAGATTAACATATCAGTGATTAAGCTCTTCCGTGTATAAAATGGTTGATACGAAATTTGCGTCATTAGTTTAGACAGTATTTTATTGGTACCATATTTGTAGGAATAAAACTTTTCATAGAGCATGCTAGAAGGCCTTTTGTTTTTCATTTTTGTATTAAGAACGCGAAAATGAGAAAATTCGTCGTAATGGAAGGGAAGGGAAGTCAGTCACGACGATACTAGGTACTGCGTACAAATATTAGGGACTGTTTGGACCGCACAAAATGTAACATGTGGCTTTTAAACTTATTTAAATACCAACTAAGATACCAATTTAAATCTATGTTATGTTTACATTTATCAGAAAAGTAAAATTAGCAACATTGCAAATATGTTTTTCATCTCTCTGTACAAATTGTTGGCGCTCGACATCGACGAAAATGTATGGGCCATCTGAACTGTTTTCATGATATGAATCTACCATTTGTATGTTCAAAATATAAATTGTATAAATTTTAGCCTATATACAAGTATCAGTACGTGTTTGTAGTAAAAGTGGAATAGGAAAAAAAATTCATTGTTCTGAATTCTGTTACTTATTGTAAAAATTGAACGGAACCTCTTAAAACATTAAATTCTGCTTCACAGTTTCATCGAAGCCGGACGCTCTCAAAAACAGGTCACAATCGAACATCTACCTTCGAACTAAAACAATACACTTTAGACAAAACGTCAATCTCGCGCTAACGTTGTATCTCTATTATGCGTCGGAGTTAAAGCGTATACAAAGAGTTAACACGAAACAGCGCGTGTCTGTATTGACGGTTTGTGTTTACGCAGCTTTCAATCATTATAGCGAGAATAACATCATACTGTAATTGCATAGCAGAAAAGGATTATAAAGCTATTTTCAAGTCATTTTGAACTTAAGTGCCTTTAAAATTAGATTCAAGATTGCATATACGCAGCTAGATATAAATAAAAAAGTGACGATCGCTTCCAAATTCAAAATTCGTCAAAGAATAAAACTTTCAAAAACAGAACGCAACTGCTCCAAAATATGGAAGTGGAACTAGTTCATTTAACACGGAGCGATGGCCTGTCGCGCGACCGCCCGCGCATGTTTGTCGTGCGCTTAGCGGTGCCCCGCTAACAGCGTGTCGCTGCTGCAAAGACTAAGCTGAGCACTCAGAGGAGTTCAAATACAGACATAGGCAGGAAACTGTATTGGACGGCATGCATACTACAACCAGACTGTCAAACAATACCTGTATATAATAAACTAATACCAGAATCTTAGAGTACTTGCTTGACTCTAGAGTAGTAAGTAGGTACTGTAAGTAGAGGAGACTAATGCTGGATTTCTATATTCAATCCTAATCCAAATTATACGGATTTGGATTGTCAACTGTCAAATTTTAATATGTTTTTGGCCAAAATAACTGCGGTTTTTGATGTTTTAACATTTTTATATTGTTTATAAGACTATTTAAATAATATTAAAGTGTAAATGCATCGAAAATTTTGGAAATATAATCTAAAACTGAATTCAATTTGACAGTTGTAATCCGGATTTGGACAAGGATTGAATATGGGAATCGGGCGTAAGTTGAACAACGATTCTTTGTAAGACTGTTTAAACAAAAATAATTATAAACTGTGATATCCTTAAGCCTAGGCCGTTTAGATAAACGTATTAAGTACCAATTGTTAACTAGTAACTACTAGTAATTGGTTACCAAAACGGTTAAAAAAATTAAAGGTGCAGTTAGTACAAAATAAACTCAGATTTGGCACTAAAAATACAGAATTGCAATTGCATTTTTCACTTGTATTTTCGTAAGAACGCTTTTACAATGTGGGACAAGTACAAGATAGGCATATTACACATAATTTTGATGTTTTTATTCTTTGTCCACGTAACTCGGAGGACAGTGCGCGTCATTGTGCGTAGAGCTTCACCAATTATCGCGGAGGCCCATTATGGCTGCAAACGCGGCGCTAAAACGGGCGACAACCAATCCGAACGGTTTGTTGTACTGCACTTCATTTTATTTTATTGCTGCACATCATAAATGTACGGTAAAAAGTGGACAAACGCCACTCGGATCAAACGAGATTCCGTAACTTTATCTCTTATGGCTCTTATCGATTGGTAGTGGTTTTAAGGCGTTTCTGTAGTAAATAGAATTGGTTATTGTCAGATTCAATATATCAATAAAGATTGTAAATCTTGTCTGCCATTCATCATTTACTTAAATATCATTAGAATTATCATTCCTCCACATTACAAGAAAAAAAATAGAGATGTTACTTTCTCAGCAGTTTCAGGTATATTCAACGTGCTAGTTCATGATTTATTTTTAATTCTATCTAGCTCTAATCATAATAAAACTATGGAAGAATAACTGTATCTGAAAGTTAGACATTTTCAGTTCAACCAAGTAAGTCCACTAATACTTTTCCAGCGGACCTCTAAAAAGAGGACAATATAAGATTTGCCTTCGCACTTACGACTCTCGGCGCTTCAGGGAACTTCAGGGGTGGTGAGGCCAAATGTTTGCAAAACCTGAACGCAAAGAAACCTGAGGAGTTCTCGAGATATCGCGATGGTTAATACGGAGTGTAAATATTTTACCACTCGTCAAGACATTGTTAAATATCACTTACATTTTACTAACACTTACATTTTCACTATTTGAAAAGTGCTCAAAACAAAAGAAAATCAACTAAACAGATGTTACTTTGTTTCTGTTTTTCTTTTTAGAGTATAAACCAAGTGAATGAATAAGTTAATTGACAAAAAACAATCTGTACCTTTTGAATTTCGAATCGAACGCCTTCAATTTCCATCAAAGATTAAAACAACAGAAGGTCACCAAAACATGAAAAGCCTAACCTTTGCAGTCAAAAGTTGTGAACCCAACGCTAACGATATTTCGAAACATCGATACGCATTCCGTAACTTTCGAAAGGGCTACGACAGTCCAATTTAACCGACGACAAACATCAGGCATGAGCGACTATGATGCGCCCGCTAAACCGTTGCGACAACAGAGCTCATAGCGCATAAACTTTTAAAAGTGTTTGCTCTCTACACTGCGGGTAGTGATGCGCAGCTGAATTTAGGCTCGGTGAAAATATCGACTCGAATTTAAAAAAAAAAATTTTTTTTTTTATTTATTTATTAGGTATATACTACAGTTGACAATCGAGTTTTGTTAGTAGTTACTTAAGTACACATGGTTAGTAGTTAAGAACTAGATTGACAACCTAATTGTATACACACAGCATGATGAATAGCGACACAGACAAAATTAACACAACTATAACATAATTAATTTAAAAATCCATTTATGCATGCTTAAAACAAAACATCGAGAGAAGCTGCATACTACGAGTAGTCACTTGATAAAAATAGGAACATTAAGGTAACTTACAATTTTTGCTTGCTACAAGTTTTTTTTCGTAGCAGGTCTTTAACAAAAACTTGAGAGTCGAGATCCATTTGTAAACTATGAAAATGGTTATGAATAAAATCGTTTAAAAATTAAGTGAGCTCTGGAAGTAGGATAATCACGTAGGATATTTGTGTATCGAAGTATTTGCTGGCCTATTTCCACTTAACGAATCCACACAACAATCGAATAATGCATCACTACGCCGTGATACAATTGTGACAACTCTATTTCCTAAATGACATCCCTATGATCTCATTCACGGAAAACTCGACCTTCCTTTCACAATTTAGGGTTGAAGTTTTATTTTCATGCACAACAAGAGTAAGTGATGTTAAGATGTTTACAGTTACATCGTCATGTGGTCGCTAAGCGGGCGAAGTCGCGAGTTAGCGCCTCGCCTGGTGTCCGCAAACAACGTCATTCATTGTCACCCCACTCAATGCCACCCTTCCGGTTGTGAATAGGCCACAAAAGGGCTGTTAAGGCTGTGATATTTAGAGTTTGGGGTTACAGATGCTGTGGAAAATTTCTGTAAGGATAATTTTCCATTAAAAATTTACACTTTTAATCTGTACGAGGGGCGGCTGAAAAGTTTTGAGCCTAAGTATCTTCAAGTGCTATTATTGACTCGCTTTCAATTTATTTAATTAGCCAATAACCTCCTTAGTATATGTACAAAGTTTCATTTCATTAGCGTCATCACGCTTTTAGTAATTAATCAGTAAACATCATCATGTCTCAGTCATCCGCGCAATGTACGAAATCGAAGTACACAGTTGTCATAAAACTCCTCAAAAAGAGGAACAAAACGCTGACGGTAACATTTGAAGAGATGTCTACAGTTTATGGGGAGTCTGGGCCTTCATTTGCCATCATGAAATATTGGATCCGATAGTTCAAGCATGCCAGGGAGTCTCTAAAAGATGACCGCAAGTCAGGGCGGCCAGATTTCGCCATTAACGAATAAAATAATGAAAACTTAAAAAATCTTGCTTTAGAGATCAGCGAATTAAGTTGTGACAGATAGCTGAAACCATAGGCATTAACAAAGAACGTAACGGCGATATTTTTCATACTCATTTGCACATGAAATAGGGGTGCGCGCGATGGGTGCCAAAAATGCTCTCGCCGCTCGACAACCAGCGTCGAGTCACAACTTCGCAGGAGTTTTAGGACATCTTTGACCATAATCCTAACAATTTTTTTTCTCACATTATCACTATTGATAAATAATAGATCCGGCAGTACGATCTAGAGTCAAAATAAGAGTCACTGCAACGGATTCAAAAGGGTAAACGCCGCCGCGGAAATTCAAAGTGGAGCGATCGACACCTAAGCTCATAGCCACTATTTTTGGGATTGTTGAGGAATTTTATTCATTGACTACCTACTTAAAAAAAACTACAATAAACGGGGATTATTATGCTGTACTGTTGATAGGAGTGCGTCAAGTGGTTGTTGAAATATTAAGAGGCAAACTGGCGAAAGGAAATCTGTTACTGCAAGACAATTCAACCGCGCACACCGCGCATGTTGCATGGCTTACCCCGGGTAAAACTGGATTTTAAGAAATTAATCACCCACCACACAGTTTAGTCCAATTCTCTAGCTATTTTGTCTAATTCTCAAATTGGAAAAAAGACCTCCAGGAAAGAAGATTTTTGAGTGACAAAGAAAGGAAGGCGGCGTTAAAGGCTCATTTCGAAGGCAAAGATTGCGAATTTTTTTTCAGTGGGTTAAAAGCTCTTTTACACAAATGTAAGAAGTCCGTTATAGTAGAGGGAGATTAAATAGAAAAATATATTTTTTACACTTTTCTATCGGCATTTTTAATACCCTAGGCTCAAAACTTTTCAGCCTCCCCTCGTATATTATAACTCAAAGGTGACTAACTGACAGATCTATCAACGCTCAGCCCAAACCACTGGGCAATTTGGCATGCAGGTAGATCTTATGACGCAAGCATCCGCTAAGAAAGGATTTTACGAAAATCCACCCCTAAGGGGGTAAAACGGGATCCACGCGTAGGAAGTCGCGGGCGGTCGCTCGTTTTGCCACATTTTCCTTCTGTTTCCCGTAACATTTTCATTGTCATTAATATTAATTTATATTTAGCTCAAATTATTTAGTTTTCTAACTCTATTTTTACTTTGTTCTTTTCTATCTTACTAAAAATGAAATAACAAAACCAAGCTCTCCAGTTTGTAACATCGAATCATGTTCCTACTTCACCGCAACACTGTCACTATCATCACACAATTAATGACATCTTCAGTCTCGCCAAATGCCAGTCAGTTAGTGCGCTCGACCCAGCAGACAATAGTATTGTGGCAAATATCACTGCGTGGTCTAGTAATCGCGAGAGGAGTGCCAACTGGCGGTGCGGTGACGTAGGTCATGGATACTCATGGATGCTTCCTCCTATTATATTGAAAATTTATTGATATAGGTACTTATTGTGAGGGAGGGAGGTTGTTTTTGGTTTGACACTAAACCTACTATTTTTTGTTCAGTTGTTTTTCTTTTCTTACGGCTTTGCTGCTCGAATGTAAAGACATTCAGATGGATTACGGAAGAAGAACAAACGTAGCACAGTATATTCAGACCGCTGCCGCGCTGATACCATTTGACTAGGTACCTATATTGATATCGACATTCTATTTTTTGTAAATCGATCTCCTGAAGAAGATTTATGAAGCTGACGTATGATCAGGTCTTAATTTTATGCTTCACAAGGGATTCATTATAAATAATGATATTTTATTTGACTTAAAAATAAACATATTATCGAGAAATAATTTTAATGATAATATTTTATCGTCATGACAAATTGTATAAAACCTCTTAATAACTTGTCATTAAAGCAGTAAGTATTTTAATTAAAAAAGTGAAAATATTTATTACCACCACTTGAACTTAGTAGAAATCTAAAACGACAATCATTCCATTTTAATCGGCTATATAACTAACCACATTTCACTTGTAAATCGATCCAAGTGACAAATAGATTAATTTTTCCACCGACGTCGCTCCATCATTACCGCGCTTCCTCCTCGCACTCACCAGATGGTGCTTTGAAGAATAATTAATTGACATACAACTTATCACTGCTAATTTATACGTCTGGATAGACAGCAACTGTCGCTGGTTTGGCAATTTTCCATTTAATTATCAACCACTTAAATTTAAACCTTAAGTTTACAAGATAAGATTCAAAGTTACCTGGCGATGTTCTTAACTTAAACTAAAATCTCCCTGCCTCTAAGAAACACCTAAATTGAAGCCAAAATAAACTGAAACTGTTCAATGACGTATGTCGTAACTGTGTCTCTAAATGCGATGTTTGACAAATACCTAAATTCGACGGCAGACGCAAATACACTAAGTGGGTCATCAGTGTTTGTGCAAAAATGGGCATGTCTGTTAGTAGTTTACGAAGTAACTGTTTCGTTTTCTTTACAATCTGCATGGATGATGTTAGTTTTGGGCATAAAATCACTATTTTCGAAGCCAATGCCAACCTGCCAAGTGTCAAGGTCAGGAAACGTATAAAATTTTCCGGCACTGCCTCCAAATATACAGGGTGTCCCGTAATGTAACGTCAAGCCGGAACTGGGTGTTGAGGCAAGTTATGCTGGTTATCAGAAAAATATAAAAAAAAATCTATGTGGCATTTTGTCAAAATAATAGGCATTTAAAAAAAATCAAAAAATTCTACTCCCGGTGACGGTCTTTTTACTCGTGTTGCCACAAATCTTCACTTTTTCCAAATTTTTTTTTTGTTATGTAACCCTGAATAATGCTTCTCTAAATTGTTATCAAAATTACAAAACCAGCTGCTCCAGCTTGGATGAAAAAAATACATTATTCCCAAAAAAAAATTCAAAATAAAAATTTTGGCCAGTTTAAACTGACTGTACTGAAAAAAAAATGTACTACGCGATTGTGGCAAATGACGTCATAATTTGGCGCATTTAGTAAGGATTCCAAAATGGTATAACACTTGGTAAATGTTTGCTGTAATTGTCGACAATTTTTGGTTTTTTGGAAATAGTCTCGTTTTTAACTTTATCTACCTTGGTTAAAAATTATTGTTCTAATGTGCCCAAAATTCAAGTTTCTGTGACTGACTACCGTACAGTCAGTCACAGAAACTTTTATCACCATGACAGTAATTAGTAGTTGACATACTGTGACAAAAGTCACCCGTGCGCGCGCGCCTTTACTACCTGCTCTGCCTGCACTTGTGCTTGGTAACAGGGATAATAAGGATAATAAGGATATTAAGTTTTGGTTATGGATACGGTTACGGATATTAGAATAATATTATACCGGTTTCGGTTACGGTCACGGATATGAAATCATTTCAGATTATCCGAAAGTTTCGGATAATTTCGGTTACGGAATTATTAGAATTTCAAAAATGTAGGTATAATACAAATAGCAAGATGCTGCGTGAGCGTGACCCACATAGCTACTTTATGTACTAACTAAGACGACACCTATGTATGATAAAGGTAAAACAGGCTGGCATATTAGATGGTGCCAGCGAATGCCAGACAAGTTGGTAACAAATATTAAGATTTAAGGTACAATTCCAAGACGGGCCGCAGACCGCAAACTGCAAAACTATGAAATCGGCAGCGCGGCATTGCAGCTGCGGCGTGTATACTGCAGATTTCATAGAGTTTTCTGCAGATTTCATAGAGTTTTGCAGTTTGGAATTGTACCCTTAGACTCCGCCTTTATCCGAAACTATCCGTAACTTTTGAATCAGTTTCGGTTACGGTTATGGATATTTTTTTATTTCGGATATCCGATAGTTTCGGTTACGGTTACGGATATCCATAACATCCCTGCTTGGTAAGATGGCCCTCTCCGTCCCGCTCATACCTTTTAAAATGGCTTCCCCACCTCACTTAAGCCAGAAACTTGAATTTTGGGCACATTAGAATAATATTTTTAACCAAGGTAGATAAAGTTAAAAACGGGATTATTTCCAATAAACAAAAATTGTCGACAATTACACCAAGATTTTACAAAGTGTTATACCATTTTGGAATCCTTACTAAATGCGCCAAATTATGACGTCACTTGCCACACTCGCGTAGTACAATTTTTTTTCAGTACAGTCAGTTTAAACTAGGCAAAATTTTTATTTTGATATTTTTCTTGGGAATAATGTATTTTTTTCATCCAAGTTGGAGCAGCTGGTTTTGTAATTTTGATAACAATTTAGAGAAGCATCATTCAGGGTTACATAACAAAAAAAAATTTGGAAAAAGTGAAGATTTGTGGCAACACGAGTAAAAAGACCGTCACCGGGAGTAGAATTTTTAGATTTTTTTTAAATGCCTATTATTTTGACAAAATGCCACATAGATTTTTTTTTATATTTTTCTGATAACCAGCATAACTTGCCTCAACACCCAGTTCCGGCTTGACGTTACATTACGGGACACCCTGTATATTTGGTAGAGCGGGTATCGAAACTTGGGAGAGACTGAAACCAAAGATACTCGTACTTATTAAATTGTATATTTCACTATATAAATAGTACTTTTTTTTAAACGCACATAAATTAAACATGCGATTGTAAATCCCGATGCTAGTGCGCAAACGAGAGTCGTCGCGGTGTCAGCGCGCGCGCATTCACACGCCATTCGCGCGGATTGATTCGCCTAATGCGCGCGCAGGTAATGACCGATCTGATATCGATACTATCGAAATATCGACTCGGGTTGGCAGTACGATTTATCGATAGTATACTTTGACTCTGGATAGAGTCAATCGTTGGATATCCCAAATTCTTTGATCGCTCGGACATTCTCGTCGCTCGAACTCTACGAAGAAATGGTACTTTGTGGCAAGTTTTGCAGAGCAATTCAGTAGGTATATTTTCAGCTGCTAAGTTTTAACATCGCCATCGGTATAAAATGAGTTTCACTCTAAACTTATGGATAAGTTTAGATAACTAGTACAAGTGTGCTCACTCAGGAAGGGTTGAAACGTGGATTTTTTTAAATAAATAATAATTATAGTAAAATTATTCTCTTATAGTCTGAAATGAAGAACCTACGAGTACCTATTAGCCGATAATTGCAACGTTTATCTCCCGTTCTTCTGTAACACTTTTAAATAAGTCTGCGATCTTATGTATTGTGACATCTATCGAAATATCTGAAACTTATCACATCTCTACATAAGTATGTAGGGTCTCAACTTTGTTATTTTCAAATGTATCATGATCTCTTAAGGCAGCGTGTTGAAATTCATATGAATGAATGTTTTAACGGGTTAGAGATAGACAGATTGATGTTGAGTCATGGTAAGTTTACAAACATAAACTACTTTGTAAATTATCTAATCATGGAATATAACTGAGAACAAGAAATGAAAAAGATGCCTGGCTATTCCTAGGTATGGTTAACACCAGATAAAATTAATAATGACTTAAAAAACATAAACTGCAAAATTTTGATTGACACAATTTACGTGGGCTTATTGCTAGCGATCTCTTCCAGACAAATTATTGAAGAAGACAGTTGTTTGAAATAAAACGAGAAGGCGGTGAATAATACCAAACTATAAACCAAAATTCGACGAACCTCTAAATCTTTTTAGTTTCTCTCTATCCGTCAGCACGCCACGTAATCGGCCCTTAATTCATAAAATATGAGCGGGTAGTTGTAAAAATGTTTAGTACTGCGTCACTAACGTGTAAACAAATCAGCGCGAAAGGCGCGGTATTATGAAACCGCGCGTAAACATTTACGAATGGAGGGGTTAATAAAATCATTTTGTGCGGTTAACTTGTAATTCACAGCTACATTGCGGCCGTAATTTAGAGCGTCTTGACGTTTACTGTTGTGGGTACTCGCTTTTTAGGGTTCCGTACAGATTTTGAAAAGGATTAGGTACACTATGTGTGTCGAACTTCATCCGAAGCTAGAGTTTGTTGTTACAAATAACTCTTGAAATGAAAGAAAGAAGAAGAAAGAAATATTTATTACGATGAACAATGAAATGACACAAAGATGCTTTGTAAAATTAATGGTTTTGTGATGGCTAATTTTGAAAGGTCCAGTAAATAATGAGAAATAAGTTTTACATTTAAGTCATACGAGATATCAAATGAAAGGGGTTTTGATGAAGATGTTGAAATATCAATTAATGTGTTTTTCATTCTTTAGAAAAATGTACGAAAAATACTAGTATGTACCACTATTTTAAAACTTGAACGAACAGTGAGACGAGAACGTGCGGAACCCTCCTACACTATAGTATAATTCACACATGTCTATTTTTTTTAACTAGTAGTACCGTGAAGTTCGATTTGTTGATGAATTATGTGCATACCGACATGTTTCGCCTAGAACACGTACACATGTGCGGATATTTTTAATCCGTTTCGTGTCAGTCATTTAATGTCAACATATAATTACCGGTGAATTCATTGCGTAAGCTTATTAATGGGCCGAGCGAAATAAATTATATTCGGGTAATTGCGTTTTCTTACCACACTTTCATGTAGCAATTTTGACAAGGAAAAAACAGCGGTATTTTCGTTGATCTGAGGTTGCACAATCGAATAAACAGAACAATCGAATCGCGTCTGTTCAACGTCATTATCGATGGAACGCACTAATTCCTGCAATACGAGTAGCATCTGCATCGTCAAACTGTTCTACGGAAAATAATCAATCAGCTTCTATCAATTCCCGGTTCCCGGAACATAGTCTACAGACACGTCTAAATTTATTCCGAGTAGCTTCGCACTACATTCTGACAATGAACTCTTAAAGTGTAAACAGTGGATCTCTCGCCGCGTCCTGGGCATCGGCTGTCGGCGCTCGCCGTGTCGGCCAATAAATCGATACATCGACTAATAGCACAACTCTACTCGTAGTGAGTGAGTCGAATTTTACGACAGCGATTTGGTAACATTCCGATTTTGAAATTGATCATAATTGGTGCAGTGTAACGGGATGCGGAGATTGACTTTCTTGGTCTGAATTAAAAGTCAATGCTAGTCGATTTGGGTAATGAACTGTCGCTTATTTGTAACAATTAGTATTTATATCTATACAAATACAGATTTAATAATAAAACGATGAATATGCGTGAAAATAATGTTACAGTACTCAAAAAATTAGAACGGCGTTAAAACAAAAAATGACAACATCGTTCGTTACGTTCCTTTGGCTCTACATGTAGCGTTTTTAGAGACACAGTTCCAATTTACTAAACGACCTCCCCCTATTGCACAATTTATATTTATAAGTATCACTAATTTATTAGAAAACGAAAGTTATCTTTTTCCAAACAAAACAAAACCAATACGATTATTACAGCATACAAACGCTGCTAAACTCCAACCTTTTAATACTGCCCTGACCATACCCATTTTCAGTAGTAGATAAATAATAGTACTAATCCATAAGAGTAGCGATCACGGACCGGAAGACGTAGTCAACCTAGTGGCAAGGCCTCCCACTAGGTTGACCGACGATCTGGTAAAGGCGCGGGAAGAGCCTGGATGCGGGCAGCGCAGGACCGGTCGTTATGGAAATCGTTAGGGGAGGCCTTTGTCCAGTAGTGGACATCATTTGGCTGAAACGAACTGAACTAATCTATTAATAAATTTGTTCCAGGGCGTCTGGAAGCGCTGTGATCCTCGACCCGCGCATGGTGTGCAAGAAGAATCGGCGCACGCGCGGCCGCCTCGCGCAGATCTGCCGCAACGAGACCGGGCTCGTCAAGGAGATCACCAGGGGGGTCACCTTGGGGGCCACCGAGTGCGCCCACCAGTTCAGGAATAGACGGTGGAACTGCACCACGCAGAGACGCAGCATGAGGAAAATACTCATGAGAGGTCAGTCTTTGACATTTCCTATTCGATGTCTTCCGAAAAGACCTCTAGCTCATTCGGGATTTGCCGCAACCAGACCGGGCTCGTCAAGGAGATCACCAGGGGGTCACCTTGGGGGCCACCGAGTGCGCCCACCAGTTCAGATATAGACGGTGGAACTGCACCACGCAGAGACGCAGCATGAGGAAGATACTCATGAGAGGTGAGTGCTTATTGCGCCTTGCTTAAACGAACAGACCGCCCTCGTCATAAATTTGCCAGAGAAGACTCCAGGAGCAAGCCTATGAGTCAATCTTCCCCTAGCGTCCTTAGGATCTGCCGCAACGAGACCGGGTTCGTCAAGGAGATCACCAGGGGGGTCACCTTGGGGGCCACCGAGTGCGCCCACCAGTTCAGGAATAGACGGTGGAACTGCATCACGCAGAGACGCAGCATGAGGAAGATACTCATGAGAGGTTGGTATTTCATTTTATCTACGAACATACGAGTCTTCTGCTAAAACACGAGCCTCGTGAAATAAATCACCAAAGGCACTCCAAGAGCACTACGTAGGACCCTTAACCTTTTTTCCTAATTTTATTTTCAACAACCATTCTTCTGATTTTCTACCATCCTACAGGTAGGTATATCGTCTTTACTGTCTGTACGACATGTACGGGTATATTTAGAAAATAATGCAAAGAATATTTTTTAAACATACAATCAAATTCAATGATGAAACCTCGCTTTTATTACCCCTAAATTGATCACTCAATGTCGCACCAGGATAATATCTTACAATACGTACGACTTTTACAACTTATTCGCGAAAACCGCAGTATACAGCCACACATTGACCCGGTGAATCACACGTAACCTTTTGCGCATTTATTATGTGTGCCAACTATACAATGAGGTGTGGAAAGTCTGCTGAGTGATGAATCGGCTATGAGGATGTGGAAATTACGTGACAATATTCACTTAGTATACCTACAGCGAAAAGATTTTGACCCTAGTCAAAAGCTGAAGCTGTTTATTATTGTTACGAGGCTAATTTGACCTAGGTTTTTTAGGTTAAGTGCACCAACTTACTTTAATCGAAACTGTAACAATAACCGGAGCGTTTTGTATGGAGTTTGTTAAAGTTAAAGTAAATTAAAGCCTTTTCTGACTTCGACAACTAAAAAACGTTTTTCATCTGATTTATAAGTTCCAGTAGGTCACAATGAAAGTTTTGGTTCATCATTTCAGTGCTTGAATAAATGTACCATTTTTTATTTCAATCTCAGGAAAACTGTGAAGCGGGGATGTATGTAATTATTGTATTGTCTTAATAACTAAGGTATTGTGTTGGCAGGGTGCTCAGATGCCCTCAATGTGCGAAGGGGTTTTCCGCGAAGATCGGCTACGTAAGTCATCTTCAGGCGCACCAGCGCCGCCAAGATAGTTAAGAGTCGATGTGGTCGCCATGGCCGAAATCGTTCGGACAAACCATTATTATCATCATCATCATTATGTTAGTAAGCTTATATTGTGCTATCGACGGATTTCACAGGTGGCTACATTCTTTGGCTCGTACGTTCACTTGAATGAATCATACGTGTGACTTGGGATACCTACGGCTATAAAACGTGACCTTTGGGATTTATATGTGCCAAGCCCCATAAAACACTATTATCAAGAGATAACATGTCGTACTGTGGTTTGAGGCTGACTACCTGCGCTTTATTTAGACATTGATTGGGTATTGATAATTATATGAACTTAGTTTTTTTTATCCACCTGTTGTTGCGAAGGTTTAAGTTGAAATAGGCTTTGCCTTTGACTTTGGGGTAGAAAAGTTCTTGAATGGTAACCACAAGCTGGAAATCGTTGTGTAGGCAGGTCTCCCACTAGAGGGACTGACGATCTGGTAGCGGGAAATGCCTGGATGCGGGAAGCGCAGGACTGGTCGTGGAAATCCTTATCTTGCCTTTGTCCAACAGTGTAAGTCCAATAAGTATTTCATTTTTGCATTAAAAGATAGATTTCCAAAGTTGTGCTATCTCTGATAAAATTACCTATAGGATTTTTTTCAGTAGTTAAAGGGTGAAAACGAAACCACTGAGTAAGTATTTTCATTTCGTTTAATGTCCGCAATCAGCATAGATATACCTAACAGTATTTCCTAAACCACAGTTATGTCCTGAGAGACAGTAACCTACTTCATGGTGACAGGGTTCATGGTGATCTAATTATATTCTGTAAGACCTTATATCTACACTGTGAAATGCAATAAAGCATTGAGTATTGAGTACTTTGTTGGCGATATCCCTGCAAGCAAAGCACGGGGCTGTTACTAGTCTACCAACATTAGTATAGATAAGTTCATCAACTCGGCTCCGGCCGCTACCTGCGCCTGCGCTTATTATTCCTGACAAAAGAATGCAAAACGTGTTAAATCGCGCTGATTCGTATCGAACCTAATTCGATTAGCCCAGAAGAGTTGATTTTTATGCGACCGCTCGTTTATCTAAATGCGCCAGTTTAGTGATGCCCCATATTAATGCACAGTTTATCGATAATTTTATAGAACATAATTCCTCGTAATATAAAAAAGTTCTAATTAATATACCTATTAAAGGCCATGTTGCATGGCAATGCAATGGCAAAAGTTTATGCACACAAATGTACTGATTGATGATGAAGATAAAATAAAAAAAGTTCATCGTGTATAAACGAAAATATTTCGCGTAGATACGTTTTTATATTAAAGTGCATTTAGATATAGCAAAAAATTTTAAATCAAACTGTTGTTTATTTTTTGGCAATATTATAAATAAATAATATAATTATAAACATTTATTTATAACATTAATTTTACATTCATAGTAAATAAGTTACTGAAATTCTCGTCTATAATTTAAATTATATCGATCGAGACACAACACTAGTGACCCAACCATTAGTTGTCGACGTGCATTCATTTGGGACTCATTAGCGTAAATTAAGTGGTATTTGTCAAAATTTCGTCCGCATACAAAATATTTATAAACGCCACCACCCCGGGCTTTTAGACATTCTTCAATAAATTATCCAGCTGGGCCCACACCTTTTTGGCGCATATAACCGAAAAAAAAATCCAGCGATTATAACATACGTACCTATAATACATAAATTACGCAGATATTAAATGTCAACGCTTATTTTTACGACTCTGTTGGAATATCGACAGCCATTTTACTAATGTAAAATACATTAATTAAATATTTTATTGCTGGTCATGATAGCTTAATTCGATGTTTTTGTTTTTCGTTTAGGATTGTTTAGCGAAACGTGATCGGGTTATCAGCTTAATGAATTCTTGAGCTTCTAAATCCTGGCTGGAGAGATAAGGCCAGAAGTCAGTTCAATACGAAATTAATTATTTAAAAAGTAAATCGGGCTGCGTGGGCGGCGGGTAAGGCCGGGCGGGGTGAGGGACGCGGGGGTACAACAAATTAGGTTAAAAGCCTATAAATTGATGCGAACAGCGATGGGTGGCGCGGGCGCAACGGCCTACAGAGCTGAATTAGTCCCGGATTCTTTATCACTTGGTGACAAGAAAAAATAATGCATACAGGCTGCTCTTACGCATTCAACTTTTATTCATCTCAATCCATAAAAGTCTACTTAATATGTGGCAATAAAAAAGTAATTAACAGTGTATGTAAACATTACATAGATGCCTGCGGTTGAAAATAGAAACTTCAACAGAGCAATTAGTGATAAATACACGGTTTTATGTCGGTTTTAATAAAACGGATTAAGTAGCTCTACACTCATATTAGCATTCATTTTATTGCCCATTTATATTTTATTACAGTTAAATTGAATATTGTTAACTTAAAACGTCCTGTATATCAATACTCATGAGAAAAAATAATCATCGTTAATTGGCCCCCTTCATTAGTAAGTCCGTGCATTCTTCGGTTCGTTGTTTTTTGGGTGTCAAATCTTTATCAATGAAAAAAGATTTCATTCTTATTTAAATTTTGTTATCGGAAATGTACAATCCAATGATTGGTGAGCGTTTAAATTGTTTCTCTTAGTATCTACAGTAATTACTTTAGAGGCATATTTACGTTATTTCAAAGGGAGTAAAATTTAATTACTCTCATAATCGTGACATTTCAAAAGTCCGTTATATTATCTCGTCGTGTGTTTATATTGCAGTCGTAAATTATATTCTCTTGATAAACACTGCCCTGGTTCGTGTCTGACGTGAAAGGTTAAAAATAAAAAGCTCCTTAGAGGTATTAATTTGGATATCGACGCAACATAAAGTTGGATCAAAACAAAAACTGAATCGAACACGACAGTATCAGATCGTAAATACCCCGACACCTTATCTGGCTAGACTCGACGCCGAAGCCGATTTCCACTTAAGACAAAACAGCCTAATTAAGCTATAAACAAAGCCACAAACACGGTCCCCCAAAATATTGGGGAGTCAGACCTTACTCGTATACTAATCTCAGTAGGCCATTAACTGTCGACAGGTCTCAGCGAGAGGTCCCAGGGGCCATAAAGATTACCACACGATAACGCGACTACTGGACCCAACGGACCTCACACATGCCCCGAGATCGCCACATAAATACCGAGGAATGGCTTCATATCGACAAAAAACTCAGCGATAAATTTGGCGCCCTCACCACGTAAATGTTCTTAATTATAGTGTAATATCCGGGGCGCATTCGAATATTATCTAATCTGTTCACTCTTTGCTCGATACCCGCACAGCGGCGCGGGCGACGATCGTAACTTTGTCGATATCGATTATTGGGTTAGGCGCAACACTAAATGATTAACATAAAGTTTTACTTATAAATGATGTTTCGACGATTCGGTTTTGAGTTTAATTGAAAATTTAAAGTCAGATTCAGTGATCGCTAAGTGTTATGGTAATTTTTATGAGTATGTGGAGAAATATTAAGCTTTAAAAACATGTAAAGGGTTCTGAAAGAGGTTTACTTACATGTTATTATAGCAACATGATAGATTCTGTTTCTTGCAAATATAAGTCTGTGAAGTGAGCCTCTGAGACACAAAACTTTGTTTTTCGTTTTATTTTGACCAAAACATTTGATATGCGATCTGAAAAGGAGAGCTTATCTCGGGTAATGGCTACTATGTTATAAATTATGCTCCATAATAAAGTCGGATTTTAAATGAGTGTCTAAATTAACCTTAGTTTCAATTCGCCAAACGTCGTGTTTTATTTTTAAGGCGATTGTTTATTTACAAATGCAAATTATGAATCATCTGGTTTGATTACACCTGTGTTTAGTGCATCACAAAATATTGCAATTTTAATTATTTAAATGCAATTTTAACATGAATGAAAAATACATTGAGTAATCGGATGAATAAAATATATCTCACAAAAATACCAACCTTACCCGATTTTATTAGAGTCTCAAACGTGCCTGACAAACGATCGCGGAACACCAAATAAAGCCTGACTACATATTTATAAGTGCTCCATATAGCCGATGTCAGCTTGTTGGAACTCGGGAATAAACAATAGCCCGGCCATTTGAAAGTCAAACATCAGCCCGAGTAATCGACGTCTCAAGCACACCACGCCTGATGGAGGAGATATCGACCGACGTTTTCAGTAAACTCACGAGATCGCGTCTTTTGACAATACCCTTTCCCTCTCAGATGCGGACCAATTACGTATACACGTCCTTTTCTCATGTGACTTCTGGGTTATTCCATTTTTTTCCCTCATTCTTGCGGACAACAGGCCGTCTGTCTGTCACCGTGACAGGCGCGCGCGACGCCCCGACAATCCGCTCGCGCAGCCCTTGCCAAATTAACGGAAATGCCCCACACTAAAATAGGCGCTGGGAACGACCGCGTTAACTTAACTTTTTTTCACAAAATACGACGTTTTCAAGAATTATAATACAGCGAAATAACTTTGTGTTAAAGACTTCTTTCGGCCGGCTTAATGAGGGAAAATAAGGGAAGTCGGTTATTGTGGAGTCACTCGATGTCCTCTCGTCACCGTGAGAAATATGTACGTTCACGGGCGGCGTAACTGTTAACTGGTTGACTGATTGCGAAATCTCCGTCCTTATTATGAGCGAGTCGAAAGGCCTGCGGAGTTTCTAGAATAGCGATGCGTGGATGTGACGCAAGCGGCCGGTGCATCCTACGCTAATTAGGCGTTAACTAGAAGAACAAAAGGAGGCCGTAGCGCTCGCGTGCACTCGGATATTCCGTTCGCATTAACAGGGCTAATTATTCCCATTAAAAGGGTCCAATCCATTCAAATTAGCAATCGGACGTCGCTGAATAAAGTTCGCGTTTTGTGCGCGACTGAATGACGCTCGGCCCCTTCCGGTGGGTGGTTTCTGTCACAACACGAATGCGCGTCGCGGACCGCACCGCATAATGAGACGCTTGCTCGCATTAGCTTAAGAAATTGACAAGTGAACAATAGCGGGCCAAGGGAAAAAACGAACGCGAAACTGCAGAAAGAGCCGGACAGTGTCGTATCGTATTACCCGACGTAAAATATCTGGGGGAAAGGAATGAGAAACGATCGTTCCATTTAAATGCGGGTAGCTCGGGCGCTCGCGTGCGTTGGTAGCGTGAGAATGCGCTTTATTCGGCACTAGGGCTGCCGACTTACAGGTTTTTACCCTGAATTAGGGGTAAAACATGTATGACGATTCAACTCAATAGCACCCAAATTGGCCACTTAATCATGATAGAGACTCTCGTTGCTACTATATAAAGACAAAGTGCTATGTAATCTTGGTGTAACTGAACACATCTTAGGCTTAGAATTATCTTACCATATGGGCCTGCTTCACAACTGCTGATAAAGCCTAAAAGTAACGTGTCTGTCAGCTGAACTTCAACTTTAGCGTTCTATGGTTCTATGTCAAATAACTACCTGAAAATCTACCAGAAACCGGTCGTATTTTTTCGATAACGATAGTATAGTTAAATCCGGATAACATCTTATAGAGCCTATGTTCTTCAGTAGAGTTAACACTGGGGTAAACTCCACCCGCCCTGGCATCCCTGTCTGCGTCGACAGGGCTGCGTCGCGATAAATCAGCTGCGTGGCCGCATCTCGCGGCCCTCATATATCGGCCAGGGGGCACAATGGGTGCGCGGTGACACTGACTCCTGACGCAATTGCTGCTCCGCCGTCCGCTGTCACTCGCCGTCGCCCTACCCTCACTTTATTGTGCTAAATATCTGAATTAATCAGATGAGATAAAACGCTCGCCGGAATTCCGATGCGGTCGCGGTGACAGCTCGATGTATTGTGCTGCGTTAAGTGATCCCCGCTTAAAGAGTTCACGTCTTTTTGCTCGTGCTGGTTGAGGTTTGATAGGCAAATTATATTTTTTGTACCTAGAAGCAAGGGTAATCTTCAGGTGAAAAACAAATGAATGTTTGTCAATGCAATGAAAAATTTTCCGTTTTTTGAAGATGCTAAATTCTAAATAACTCGGTTACAATCAGATTCCCACTGCTAGAACGTAGCAGATGATAAATCAAAGGTAACTTTCATGACATGTTTTCCACTAAAATTGTGTAAACTTCCAGCGCTTTTTTGCACTAGAAATCATGTAGCAACGTTGGACTAACACTTGATTCTACCATAGATGCAGTAAGAGACCACTATTCTACAAGTACCTTTACTACCTATAGGTTCTATATAAAGTACAAAGTAAAGGACTTACTAAACTGTAGGTTATGATCGTTTTACGAGGTCCTCCTGGCCGCACGTAGCTGACAATATGACATATGTTTACGGCCCGGCGTTGCTCGACACACGATACTTGGCACTGTCTAAACTTGACGGCGCATATTTCCCCTCCCTCTAAGATGGGGGTGATGTTACGCGATGGTATGCAACACTTGTCTTGCAAACCGTAAATCTGTCATAATTGTGAATTAGATAGGTCAAGCGCTCGTGAATGTAGACATACTTGTTGTCCAGTTGACCAGTGTTAGGTTTCCACCTCGCTGGATTTCCAGCATTCCTTAGTAACTTAATAAAACTTAGTTGTAATATAGAGTGGGCCTATAGCTAAAGTATGTAGATTGTCTTCTGTTTTGTGCTAGAGTCAACGCTCATACTCAAAAGAGTGAATCTAAAAGTAATATGTAACTTTTTACAATTCCACAAAAAAGAGCAGAGAAAATTATTTCAAAATAATATACTTAAACTAAATACACGATAGCACATCCTTCGACAACAATATCTAATTAAAATAGTAAGACACGGGTCTTAACGCGACGTTTATTATGAGTTACATTATGTACTCATGGCTTGACGTTTCGGCTGCGATGCTGCAGTCTGCTTCTGACCACGGCTAAGATCCATGTCTTACTATTTTAATTGAAATGGAACGCGAAAGTTTAAAATCTTATAAAACAATATCTAACATAGAGTTAATCAATTATTTACACAAGACTATGCAAATAAGACATTTTTCAAGGGTTTTCAAGAATATCTACCCCCACTTTAAAAGGCTACAGAGCACGTAAAATCCTGTTTATGTTTAATTATTGTTTATTTTCACTGATTTCCCAAACATCGCGATCAACAGTCAGCTGATTAGCAACATGAGCAACAAGTGTCCGATCGTCCATCTCAAATCTAAAATTCCTGAACGGGAGTGCGTGAACGGTTAATTTAAAGCTGCGTCCGAACGCGAATGCGACTGCGATCCGTATCGGGGAGCGAGTTTCAGTTTATCAGTTTCTAGCGGGAACGTCCGCTCTGTTGGGGGGTTAAATGGGGAGAATAAGCGGGGAGGTACAACTCTACTTACAGACTGAACCAAAAACTGCAAATATAATCCTCCTCATCATAATTTCAGCCATCAATTAAAATACACTGCTAGTCTGCCACCTCCCTAAGGAACGCTATAGAATATCGTCCATTTGCGACGACACTGTGATATATCAAAAACAGTAGTTTTACAGAAATCGACTTTTTAACTTTTGAATGACCATAACTCTTAAAAGAAGGTTAGGATTACCTAATTGTGTATGAAACGTTTAAAGATTAACTATTAATGAATTTAAATATTTATAGTAAGACATAACTTTGCGTCTAAATTGATGAAATTAAAGCGATTGAAAAAAAAAGAGACAACTTATCACGTTGTTCTAGTAAAAAATAATATTTTGAAGATGGTAAGTTCAGTTGTCACGTTGAAGATGATGTAAAAAAATATATTTATATAAGTCGTTCGTTTCAGCCAAATGACGTCCACTGCTGGACAAAGGCCTCCCCCAAGGTTTTCCACAATGAACGGTCCTGCGCTGCCCGCATCCAGGCTCTTCCCGCGACCCTTACCAGATCGTCGGTCCACCTAGTAGGAGGCCTGCCCACGCTACGTTTTCCAGCCCGTGGTCGCCACTCGAGAACTTTCCTGCCCCAACGGCCATCGTCTCTACGAGCTATGTGCCCCGCCCACTGCCACTTGATTTTAGCAATTCTGCGAGCTATGTCGGTTACTTTGGTTCTCCTACGGATCTCCTCATTTCTGATTCGATCACGCAGGGAAACTCCGAGCATAGCCCGCTCCATCGCCCTTTGGGTGACCTTGAGCCTTCTTATGAGGCCCATAGTAAGCGACCACGTTTCGGATCCATATGTCAACACTGGCAACACACACTGCTCGAAGACATTTATATAAGTCATTATTTAGATAACACGTTGATCTTGAAAATTTTTATTTTATTTTAATAACATTACAATCAGTAAAAATGAGGTAATTTTTGGAACAGGCGAATATTTCGCTTTGCCATGTTAAATTGCACTTATAAAAATATTATCTAAATAGACAGACAGTTGTATACATACAATATTTAAGCTCACATTAAGTTTTCTTATTCTAAAAACTAATGCTTATCAAAATAAACGAAAAACTCTCAAAAGTAAAACCTCTTAAACTACTAGGTACAAAAAAAAACACAGTAAGAGAAACTGTACTAAGTATGTATGTATGCCGAAGAAAAAATTGTAGGTACCTACTAGGTTAGTAAATAGATGTTTTATAACTGACTAGTTATGACAATTTAATCCTAAAATTATCAACGCCATGATCGCCGTCTCCGGCTACATTTTGGTACCTTTTAGGGTGTTTTAATTTTTTATACTTATTTACAATTAAATTTATAAAAGATATTTAAATAATGTATTAATAGTGAAAAATAACAACCACTATTTATAAATAATGTAGCCATTTTATTGGCGTAGTTTTTTTGAAATAGTTATACCTATTGCAATGTTATTATACAAAACAATGTTGCGCCCGCCAAAGTATATTTGGGCAAGAAGCGATAAAATTCCATCAATTGCTGATTATCTGTAATTATATTAAAACATTAAAATACTTTTTTTGCAGAAAGCAAAACATAGCCAATACAGCTAAGTAACATTGAATAATTACATAAATAAATAAATTTCTGGGGTCATCCAACGCATTGCTATTCTAGCATACTTCTACATAGATAATTTTGTTAGCTATCATCTCAGATTAAGCTGATCAAAGGCTATCGTATGTTAATATAAAATATTTTGCTTGTTGTGTCTGTAAAAACAGACAATCGTATAAGTATGTTTTATTTGCACTGTATTTCTAGTATTTGAACTATTCTTCAAAACGAATGTATGTTTATCAGTCTACATCTACTCATATTAGTTCCGACGTTATTGTAGCTCAAAGAGACACTTTCACAGCGCTCGCATAGCGCTGTTAGTCATGTTGTCGGATTAGGTTGTGGAATTCCTTCAGGCAGTGCATCGCCACAAATGTTAATCTTTGCTTTTTTGCATTGCTAGTCCCCATCTGTAATGATATCTGGAGCTTAGTATTACTGTTTAGCGTATACAACGTGACAAGTAGATATACCATTCAATTTCAATAACATGTATTCTGCAATAACAGAACATCAACAAATGACCTACAACATATTTTCAATATAGGAAAAATTTTCATCATCTACAACGTTACTAGTTAAGATGTCCCGATGATACTTCGATTTTCTTACAAGAATAACGTGACATATAAATAATTTCTCTTTTACTTTGCTTTTTGTTTTAGAAGAACACTGTGATAAGTATGACGTGCCACATTGTCGAATAAAATTAAAATATTTTAAAAACTTAACTTTGTCATCAATACCGCGGTATCCTCGAGATGTCACGTTTTTCTTAAAAACGAAGAGCACCTCACATCTCAAAGCGCAGGTGGGAACTGAACTGTCACAGTGTCGAAGCCAACTAGATCGTCGAACGAGCCAGCGCTATAACGTAATATTTTGTCTCTTTCTCTCATAGTATTGTTGTTTTTGGAGTAACAAATACCCTGTTTTTGGAGATAAAAGAACGCAAAATCGCGGTTCAGAATTTCGGTAAAACAAAAAATCGTATATGTCGAGATGTCACAGTGTCGTCGCAAATGGGCGATATGTTCTTTTCTTACAGCCCTGCCGGCTAACTTCTGGAAGTCAGGGAATCAAGATGTATGAGAACCTGAAATCCATTTCTTCATTCCACCACAAATTGGGTTTCTTTTCATGGAATTTGTTAGAAACCTACTTAATTGGTGTTGAACCCACTCCTAACAGTAGGCATTTAATAGTTAGTTTAACTGGAAGAGGAGTTAACTAAAATACAACTATGTTGTGCACTACGAATAGGTACCAAATGACACTACCGTTAAAAAAAGTTCATACCTTTCTACTCGTAGCTATTTGCCATTATACCAAAGAAAAACCTATCATTATCCTTCTAGACACCATTTGTAAGTTTAGCATGCCGCTTCCTCTTCAACATTGGACCTCCTCGTTATAAATAAAATTAAAATTGCAAAATTTCCAACAATTTCACATATGGGCTGCAGTAGATGATCTTGCGCCGCTCGTCTTATCGGCACAATTTGACGTCTCGTGAGGTATTCCACTTGTCCCGTATCAACATAATTTATGTTGTTATTACAAGTGATTAATGTATAATTGGTTCTTGGTGAACGGCAACTAGCCGTTTCACACCTACTTTATTAATTTAAACGATTTTTTGCAGTAATCAATGACACCGTTTGAAAGGCAAGTTTTTTCTGGTCTACGGTAATGAATTTCGTATTAATTTATCAAAATAAGTGGATCATTTTAGGAAGAAGCAATTATAGGATTATTCGAGAAATGTATTTTAGAAAAACCTGTTTGTTTTTACCATTACAGCTTACGATAAAATAAATAACGAGGGAACTAAAATTGAGACCTTAAAGATTAAGGTCATTACCAAGTATATAGTGATCTGCTAAAGCTTATTGTCTCATAACAATCTACTCTATGTATTGCTTTTAAATACCAAAACAAACAAAAAAAACTACTCAAGTCTTAAAATAGCAAAAGATAGCTATACCAACTACAATAAAACATCAAGGAGCGATATCTCACTACAAAAAGCAAATCCGAACATCAGACGTTATCAATCCATTTATTTATTGAAAGCCTCATTAAAATTAATGTTAGTAGCGTCTGTTTTATAGATTTTGAACTAGATGAGCTATTTCTTCCTGGAGAGCCTTCTGTACGCAAGTCATGTCCCGAGTTCACTTATTATCGTCACATATTATCTTTCTCAGCGTGTACAGGATGAGTTTCTGTTTTGCCTTGGATGTAACTGTGTGGAGGATTTCATTGTTGCTACTCTTATGGTTGATATACCACATGCAAGTAAATGTATGAACCATCTTGGCTATATCTTTGTTTACGTGGTCGAAGGATACCGTCTTCTCTGTGTCTCCCATTTTTATTTGGTGTGTTGTTTTCCACAGTATGAACTCTGTCCGATTGACTTTGCTTATTTGATGAAGAATTAGTTATGGATTTTTATGATTATTTGATTTTATTTACATTACATTGATTTCTCAGGTGATGTGCGATCTGCTGCATTTAAATAATTGCTTAGTAGAATTAACCTGACCTCAGCAGCTATGTTTTTGGCTATTCTTCTTTAAAATCACAAAGTTCTTCCACTTCAACATCCGAATCATTGTACATGCTGTATAAGACTATTGCAAATATCGCATAGTGGAACAAGAGCGCTATATCCATTGCGGACGCGCATTTAATTAACGTAGATGAATATCATTTATTTATTACATTTTCATTTATGGGCAACTGGTAATGCAATTAGTAATTTTCCAAGTAAGTTATCAAGTGTCATATTACAATGACAGGCTCCTGACAGTGTGACAGATATTAGTGATATATGGCGTACATAACAGGCAATGAGGTTGCGTAAAAACCACCATCGATTGCATTAATTATGTCCCTACGAGAACTGGTTACATGATTATAGATGGAGTCCGGTTGGGTACCTACAATGTTGCTTACAATTATCCAATACGAGAAAAGTCGCGGAGCATTTTCAAGAGACGCCCGGGGCCCAGCACGTGCTCTCGATTGACTGAGCGGAACGGCTTCCAAGTATTTTTACGTGGCAAAAACGCTCGCGTTATGGAAGCCATACAACCTTCATGTGTGAATCGATTGATTCAATCGGTTTTATTGATCGATTGGCAACTCCGCTGAATTATTCAGTGGACACGAATATCGAGAATTCCGAGCGCTCGTGGCCCCGCAAAAAGTCCGTCATCAGGTACCGGGGTATAATCGCGCGCGTCGTGGGAGTGGTTCGACGCAGGGCATATTTCGAGGTTGCAGTTGGAAAAAGCGGGCGCTCGGTGATGAGAATGTCATGTCGCCCGTTTCCAACGACATATTTGCGAGTCGGAGCTGCGTTTTGTTATAATTACGGGGCATAACGCGGGCGGCGCGCGCGGAATGCTCGCTCTGTGCACGCCGCGCCGATTCATAATGACGAGTTAGTGTTGGGGCCGCGGCGTCGATCGACAACGGGGCTGCGGGGGAAAAAACGCAGCGTCCACGGCACAGTCCAAAATTAAAAGTCAGATCATCCCGTTTCAGGCAGTTGGCAAGATCACAGTTCCTACTCGAAATTGATGTTCGCTGGGACAAAATTCTCACCTCATAGCACAGTAAGCAAGCAAACATTAACTTTGTTTAATTCTAAAATTGGTGCCCTCGTATATGAAGAAGTTGATGAAATGATTGTTTAGTCTTGTTGTAGGTTAAAAAAGGTTTACAAGAATGACTTTTCAATCATTTTGCAAACACAAATGGTTGGATTCATCGCCGATAAATTGATGAATTCAAGATCGCTCTCCTATTTTTTACTCAATACTCAATACTCAATACTTTTATTGCATAACCACATTAGCATTCACATTTATAGGTCTTACAATTTAGGCAGTTATACAATGTGGACCCAGTTAGGGCACAGCAACTTTAGGAAGGAGACAGAACGACGATCTTACTAGTCAAAAGAAATTAATGTACAAATTGAGTTTGGTGGAAATGTCATTATTAAACGTTTCGATAAAATTATAGAATAAAGTTATTAATGAATTATTAAAAATGGAAAAATATTGTTAAAATGTCATGCTAATTACTGTCAAGTGTTGAAATGTCATGTTAAATATCAAGTGGTAAGCAGTTAGGTCCTACTAATTTATTATTCAGGTCAACATTAATAAATAATAACCTAAAAATCCTTAAATGTCAAGAAATTTTCAAAATAAATATAAATAAATATGTGTATAAATTAAATAATGTCAAAAATGTAAAATCATGTCAAAATGTTAAATCATGTCAAAAATTTATCGTCTAAAAATTCTTTCAAATTATAATAAGTTTTCTGATTAAGTATATTCCTTAATCTATTTTCAAATGTCCTGCTATTTGTTTCAGCTTTTAGGTGTTCAGGTAGGTGATTGTATATTTTTATTGACATAATAAGTGGCCCTTTAGTGTGTAGTGTTAACTTGGATTGTGGTAATGCTAGGTTGTTCTTGTATCGTGTAGGGTAACGACGGTGTGTTTGGTCCACGATCTTCGTAGTTTTCGTAGTCGTTTTTTGCGAGGTTCGAGCACAATCCAGCCTGTTTGTACTTTCCCGGCTGTGCTGGCGGCATCCGCGGGGCGGACCTGTTCCCATGCACCTCGCCCCCCACCACCGACGCCACTTTTTACCCCACTCCGCTAAACGACTAGCGAAATATCTCGAAATTGACATTCCTCTCATAATTCCACCGGAGGACGCATCCTTGCCTCCGTCCGGCAAAAATTTAATCACTGCCCGATAAAAATGCCTATGATCGGTGTAATTGCTTGGCCTTGGTTGGGGTGTGTCGCTTTTTTGTCGCGTCAATTATATAAATTGTGAGTGCAATAAATTTCTTAGTATCTCTGGGCCGGGTGGCGGTTGTCGCGTCGCGTCGCGGGAATGCCGCGTCGCGTTGCGGCCCAATTAGCGGGCGATACGCGCGATGCGATTGCCCGTCAGCGACTGCACTGGCTTATCTAATCTGCCTTGCGGCTATCACTGGACTAAGATGCATGTGTGGAATTATAAGGATTGGAATAAAGTTTAGGACGATGAAGTTCTTATAAGCTTCGGTAGGTAGCGGTTACCGAATCACAATAGTTAGAACTGAAATTGCGAAATGTAGGTTGCTACTATGGTGCTCAATGATGCTACGTACCTACTTAGTTTTTTTTGTCTTAGAAACAAACTTGTATTTAGTAGGAAGGAACCCAGTGCAGTGTAAGAAGCGTTGCAGACTGGCTATGGGATCGCGCGTATCGGTCGCTATTGATTGCAAACTGCAACACAATGCGGCATTCTCGCGACTGCAACGCGACACAGCGCGGCGTCGCGTCGCAAGCGAGTATTTCTCGAGTGGCGCGACCACGGGTCAGAAGACGTAATGTGGGCAGGCACCCCACTAAACCGACCGACGATCTGGTGAAGATCACGGGAAGTACCTGGATGCGGGCGCAGGACCGGTCGTTATGGAAATCCTTGTCCAGCAGTGGACACCATTTAACTGACACGACAAGGGCAAGTTTTATGAAATGACAAATGAAACTCAATAACCCCTTGTTACAAAAATACTTACTTAATTCTAATCAACATTATAAGCAAGGCACATAAAGTTTTCAAGTGTAACGAAGCGAGACTGCAAAGGATCTGCGACTGCGCATTGTAACCAGTGACCTGATTACAATGTCCTATTGTTGAATCGAATGCTCTCAATGATGCTTTATGTTATGTAACGTTTGTAACCTTAACATACATTTCGAATTGTCATTCATTTATGTCATTGATGATCCGACAATGGCATCAAAAAGTAATCGTGGACATCTACGATAAACTACATAGATATTGTAGAGTTCAGACGTAGTGTGTGGAGAACGTTCTTTTTCAGGTGATTGTTGTCTGAAAATCTATAACTTTCAGTGGCGTCAACTTATTCTCCTGTCTCCTGTAGCACCTTGTAGCCTTACTAACACTTATAGCATTAAGTACTTTTGGCTAAGGAGCCCCATTCTTTGGCTCACATTTTCAGTAATTTTCATATTAGTAGTGCGTGTTATCGTCATCATAAGGTAGTCAAAACTGAAAAACGTGCTAAAACCCACGTGGCGACCACGGGCCGGAAGACTTATTGTGGAGAGTAGGTGGACCGACTATCCGGGGAAGGTCGCGGGAAGCGCAGGAGCGGCCTTTGTAGAAATCCTTGGCCAGTAGTGGACGTAATGACGTCCATCCTTCCCTTTGACTAAAAATAAAAACGAAGGAACTCTACGTAACTGAAGTGAAGACATAGCGATAGCATGTATGGAGTGTTAGCGGTACAAAATACCAATACGTATTTTGAAGTAACTCCTGCAGTTTCGCTCTAATCTAATATCCAACATAACCTACAAACATTCGTCTACAGCCACCCATTAACCTTACATGTGTCAACACAATCGTTAAAAATAAACAACAATAGCGGCCAATAAAGTCGTCGACCCAACAAAAACCGATGTCCGGCGCATATTCAGTAGACTCCATCAATTTTAACATTATGCATGCCGGCTGAATATTCACGTCGGTTGACCCGCCATTAATTGTTATAGCCGAGAGCCTCTCGGTTACGTGAAATACAGCCGCTAAGATCGGCAAGCGCTACCAAAATTATTGCAAGAGTAACATTTCTATTTTAGGCTTTTAAACCTATTTTAGAGCCGCTACGACTTTTAGAAAAATCATGATGCGTCTCCAAATAGTAGGTACGTGTAATATTACACACGGTGCTGCTTGACAGTTTTGTTACTTCAACTTGGCTTGACGCGTGTATAACTAACTGAAACTTCAGTCCAACAAATATTTGAAAGTAGGTATTTAAATAAGAAATAAACTTGACCTTAAAAGTTTATTGTTCAATACAAAAACGGAAAGGCTAATATGAAAATGGTCTAAAAACAAATTTATTTTGGCTAATTTATGTTTTGAGTTATGTTTCTTTAATTGTTTCTAATTAGGTACTCAGTTGCGAACACCTGCTGTATTTTGTCTATGACATTAACTTGGAAACTTGCTATCGCTTACCAGTCACACTGTAGCGTGTAACACGCTAATATGACCCCAACTAATGTTGGCGAACAAGCTGGCCAACCTCACTGTCTGTATGTACTTCAGTTATGGTTTATGGATGGGCCTTCGATTCGTAAAGCTCATCGCCGTTTATTACAGCGTGTGAATATTGATATTTGGGTCAACTGCTTCACTATGACGCTCTTTAGTTAACTCCATATTCCTTCGACCACTCGCTATTGTCAACGTGTCGCCTATAAACGCGAAACAATCCGTTTTATGTGTTTAGCACTTATTTATATTTAACGCCTGTTAGTGTTCAGATACAAGCATTATGTGGCTCTATGGTGCTTTGAGGTTTTAGTGTCGACCTCCAAGGATATGTTACGGTCTGTGAGGTTCGGCTTACGTAACTAAATGGTTTTCTCACTCTGTGCCTATTATGTGAAGACAGCTGCTGCAGATATCTAACTAAATGAAATAGATTACCTAACTAAATGAGGGCTTAGGGAATTCTTTTGCCTTTTATATTATAACTAGCTGACGTCTTGTTAAAACACTATGACACGAGAATTTTATTAGGTACCTATTGAGAATTTCAGTTTCAATTCCCGGTCAATTTGAAAATCATCTTGTATGTGTGTTACAACAATCATTTACTTACTTATTTTTATTGAACTGATCCACGCGATAGAAGAAGGAAAAGAAGACTGCATCTTATTTGCCTTTTCAATCATATTTTCTTCCACAGACACACGGGAAACGGGGTTCGTGAACGCGATCACAGCGGCCGGCGTGACGTACGCGATCACGCGCGCGTGCACCGCCGGTTCGCTGCTTGAATGCTCTTGTGAAAAGGTAACCCTCGAATAAGCAGGTTATTAGACAGACTCCCCCTGAAGTGTGCATGATTTCAGAATCACCCTCACAGGCTTTACAGTCCAAATCTAACAGTCCACCTTTCCAGGGTGTACCGAAGCCACGTCGCGGCCGCGGGTCAGCCGTGACCCTGCCCCCTTCTGACGTGCCGACCGACCGCTGGCAGTGGGGCGGCTGCAGCGACAACGTCCGCTTCGGCCTGAAGAAGTCCAGGGAGTTCATGGACAGCCGGTACCGAAAGCGGAGCGACATCAAGACCCTGATCAAGCTGCATAATCATAACGCTGGGAGGTTGGTTAGTAAGATTTTTTTAGACATCATTTCATGCCAGTAGATTTTTTTTTCTAATGTTGGATGCCATAGATTCTTCTTGATAATAAATAAATCGATAGTAGACATGATTTACAATTATTCGAATTATGACAATAGTTTTTAAATAGGTGCCATCAATTTGTATTTTATTGTTAGAAAACTTTAGTGGGCTAGAAACAATTTCGGATGGAGAGATTACGGATACATAATGTTGTGCCATACGTCCTATTTAGACATTCACTTACTCGAGCTGAGGACTCACTTGGCGCCGTGTTCCCGCCCGCCTGGCGCCTCGGCGAGCGCGTCGCGCAAATACCTCTTGGTTAACGTGGAGTAACTTTTCAAATAGTGAAAGACTTTTTCAGACTCACTCTTTATAAAATAACTTACTAGACGTAAATTATGTTTTCCAAAATAGTTCAAATATTATATTTTTTCAGGCGATCAAAAACAATATGAAAGTAGAATGCAAGTGCCATGGATTATCAGGTTCCTGCACGCTTCGAACCTGCTGGTTGCGAATGCCAACCTTCAGACAAGTCGGCGACAAGTTGAGAGACAGATTCGAAGGTGCTGCTAAGGTAATTTGAACATGCAAAAGAAAGATTTTATATAATAAAATTAAATATTTCATTAAATAAGCTTCTTAAAGTTCTTACATATCTTCAGCGCCGGCTATAATAAATTTTGTAAGGTCTTTTAAACTTCCACCAATAACATGGGTACTTTAAGCAAATATTGGGACTCTCTAATTTCCAAAGCTGTAAATCCTAAAGCAAACATAATTCCTCAGGTAATAGCAAGCAACGACGGTGACAGCTTCATGCCCGAGAGCCCAAGCATCAAAAGGCCCGGGAAGAAAGACATAATTTACTCAGAAGAATCCCCAGACTTCTGCAGTCTCAACATGAAGACTGGCTCTCTGGGCACCCACGGGCGCCAATGCAACATCAGCTCAGCGGGCACAGACAGCTGCGACCAACTCTGCTGCAGACGCGGCTACAAGCAAACGACGGTCAAAGAGACTGAAAACTGCAACTGCCAATTCAAATGGTGTTGCGAAGTCTTATGTGAAACGTGTTATGTGAAACGAGACATACAAACATGCCTTTAATGTGATAATGTATTAAATGTTTAATATTGAAACCACTCATGAAATTTGTATATTTATTAAACTTTCTTTACGTTTATTGACGCTTCTTTAAATTAGGTAGCGTTTTCTTTTATTTATATATCTTTTTTTTGCGTCTACGATCATCATCGGTACCGTAATCTGAAAGTTCGGCTAGAGGATCCTTTATTTTAGGAGGTTTACCCTTAAGAGCCAGTTTTGTAAAACGTGTTTTTATTATTGATTGTTGATTTTCATCTTTTTCCTGTATATATTCATCGTCGTCATTTTTTTGTATGTATTTATCATCTTTTTCATCGTATTCTGGTTCTTCGCCATTGTTATTTATTGTCTCATCGTATTCTAATGAATGATGAGGTTCATTATCAGGCAAACCAAGATATTTATTGGGTTTCTTTCTAGGTTCCTGGTCATCTTCTTTCTCAGTTCGATACTTGTCAAAGTTAGTTCCAGGTTTAAAAAGTTTTTTACATTCTGGTGCTTTAACATTGCCTTGTTTTTTTCTAGAGATATAATTGTAAAGCATTCTGATTTTCAAAACATCTGCGTAGCTAAAGCCTTCACCTTCGCCAACTGGGAAATCAACTGTTTTCTGTCAAATTATTTAAGTAGGTACTTGTTAATGCGTTGGATAATGACTATACTTTTAAAATGAAAATTACTTACTTTGGGTTCGATTGTTGCGGAGCCGTCAATGCTATGTTTGTGAAAATGATAGTGACCTGCGCTGTTGAAGTCATACTCAAGGTCGTGGAATAGCCAATCCCTATCGTGCAACTTCGTATACAAGTATTGTTTTCCTAATTGAGAAAATAGTTCAATTTATAAGTACTGATAGTGCGATATGAGCTTGTAATTATATGAAATAGTCAAATTGATTATGAGCTTACCTGGAAGTATTTTATCTGTATGCACTTTTACATAATTATCGCGGTCTGGTGCGTTGTGTTGAGGTGGAACTCCAGCTATCGCTAAAACCACTTCAGCAAGTTCTCCTCCGTTACAAATACAGTCGTATCCGAGGACTACTTTCTGTAATAAAGAAAAAAAAGACTTTTCAATGTAGAGTGACGATCAGACGATTTGTTAACAGCACAGCCTTTAATGTATGTCAAAATAGACAGTAGTTCCCGGGACTACTCAACCTTCACTGGTTGGGTTACATTGGAGGCCAAACTTATTTTACCTTAACTTACCAAATTAGTCTCAAAATATCAAAGTAACTAAAGCCTGGTCCGTGAGCACGTAGAATTTTGTCCGATGACCCCAAGCTACCCATCCTTATCGCTCGCGCGTAATTATATTGCCGTCGCGACTGTGCGACGGGCGCCTGCAGTGAGTGTGCGAGCGCGACAGCAACATAATTACGCACGAGCGATAAGGATGGGTAGCCTGGGGTCATTGGACAAAATTCTACGTGCTCACGGACCAGGCTTTAGAAACAGGATGAAGTAGCTAACTAATGGATAGTAGTATCTTAAATGTCATGAAGCTTTAGAAAAATACCTGAATCCCCTCGTTTGTGAAGTTCTGAATACTGTGATCGGTACACCCCAACAGCCCCCTTCTGTTGACGAAGAAGACCCATCTCGAGCCGTCATTAGGGGGGATGGGCAGCTCTAAAAAGTGCAGGCCAGTTACACCGCTGGTGACGTCAAGGTAGCGGCGCATCCGATCGCGGATGACTTTGTCTATAATAAGTAAGTAGGTTAAAGAAAATTGTAATAAAACTGAATATGTAATAAACAAAATAAACAAAGATCAGAAAGCAAACACTTGCGAAAATGTATGACACAGGATTGGAGATTAACGGGAAAAGGCTTTTTCCAGCAATAGAGCTATTGAAATTAGCATTTGTAAAACCTAATCATGACGATGATGATTTTTAAGCTATAATTTCAATTACTTCAAAACTACATATACTTTGCAGTTACAATAAGTTTTACAATCTTCATTACCTAAACATGAAATAAAAACTAAACATACCAAAAGAAAAGTCGTCAATATAATACGATATGATCCCTTTCGGCCAGAGCTTGAACTTCTTTATTTCATCGTCGGTTAAGTCGAACCCTGGCTCGATCACATTCAGCGTGCTCACTGATACCCTGTCTTGAAGGACACTGGTGGACCATCTGGCTGGTATTTTCTTTATACTTTCACCTATTACATGATAAAATATGATTATAAATAACTTGGAAAATTGAACTGCCTAAGTCGCCTGGCAAGCGAAAGTTCGTGGGTTCGATTCCCAATTTAGGCAGTTAGATTTTTTCAAGTTACTTATAATTTAGTTTGAGATGCAACTCTTAACGCTAGACATGTTAATAACTATAAAATAAGTGTGTAGATAAAATAAACATTTACCTACTAATTAACAAATTGACCACGTACTTATTAAGCACGACAGAGAGGAAAATGAAGTAATGAAGAAGATAAATGGTATTAATTCTGAAATAAATTAATGTTAATAGTCTGCACTTCCAAGAATATAAAAAATGTGCAGAGATTTTTTTTGCATTTGTAAAAAAAAATAATTAGATTTTTAATAATCCTTATTAAACCGAAATCAAAAGCTGGTCGATAACATACAGGGTGGCCAGGGAGTTGACGTTCAAAGCTAAAATTTAGATTCCTTACATCAAGGTGTATCTAAATCCCTCATTTGATTTTTTCATGATCAGAAACTTAACACACGTAAGAACTGTAGTCGATACGCAAAAAGAAATCGTATAATGTAAGTTAACGTATATTTATAACCAGAAGAAGTTGAGGTGTAGAGAGGAATGCCCGCATCAGTAGACAGTGGGACCACCTGGGGACCAAACCCGCTCCACATGTGAAATGAGTGGACTTCTTTAGTATATGAATGAGTCATTGGTCTCTCAATGGGTCTTAATGTTATGACTTTTATCAGGTTCAAGTCGCCAAGATTCATTGCCAAGTTCTTACTCAACTAAAAAATCAAGTAGGTAAATCTATTACTAATCTATAGTCTATACTTAATATTATAAATGCGAAAGTAACTCTGTCTGTCTGTCTGTCTGTGTTGCTTTCAAGCCTAAACCACTGAACCGATTTTAATGAAATTGGCATAGAGATAGTTTGAGTCCCGGAAAAGGACATAGGATAGTTGTTATCCCGGTTTTTGAAACAGGGACGCGCGCGGTAAAGGTTTTCTGTGACAGACAAAATTTCAAGCGGGCGAAGCCGCGCCGCGGGCGGAAAACTAGTTCTAAATTAATATTGTCTAGTGTAATCTTAATAACCAGGTAACATGTGTGTGGACTGCTTACCCATTCATACCTGAGCATAGCGCAGATTTTTTGCATTTTAAATATTTATCAAGTAATTAATCTACACTAATATTATAAAGAGGAAAGATTTGATCGTTTGTATTGAACAGGCTCCGACACTAGTGCTTCAATTTCTAAAATCATTTTACCGTTAGAATCCTAATCCTACATTAGGTATTTCTGATGAACATAGGCGGTTCTAAGTTCGGCTCGTCTACTAGTTATGTTATAAACTGCATACAGATTAATTTATCAAATTATTTATATCAAATGAGTATTTTTTCTCGAAATAAGTAAAAGGAATAGTCGATACGGAAATGGTTTTCACTAGTATAGAAACCAAAATGACTTTATAAATCATAATATTGACTGAAAAAAACATGAAAACAACGTATTTCAAACAAACGACAATTGCTTAAACGTAATTAACTACGGGCTGATTTTTTAGTCGTCGGATAACTTATACCTAACTGAAGATTAAGTTTGGCACATTGACAGTTTCAGCATGGGAAATATTATGTCAAAATGACAAGTTTATTCTTCAGTTATTATCTGACGATTGAAAAATCGGCCCTACGTACACTAATTTTCGAATATAAGTTCGTATTTTATAATGTAATGTAAAAGCAAAACACTAACCACTTGTAAGTAGTCCGTTCAAAACACACACGAGGCCTATTTGTAACGCGTTTTTTAACATTTTCCGCCGCGAACCAAGTAAGAACATTTTATTTATTCCCTTACATTTATGGTGAGCGCATAAACGGCAATAGAATTCAAATCGTAACTCTGATAAGAAATAAGGATACCACAGTTATTTTCTTGCGGTTGTGAAATATATGCGCGGATGGTGGAAAACTAGTAAGTATAATAGAGTTAGGAAGAGTAGGTTCAGGGCCTTACGCGCTCCTGCACACGACGCCGCTACCGCGCCGCCGCCGCGCCGTCGCCGCGCCTTTTCACTGTTTATACGCGCCGCGTGAACACCGCTGCCGCGCAGCCGCCGCGCCGCGGGCGAAATTATGCTTTGATGGCGCGGTGGCGGCGCGGCGGCGGCGCGGCGGCGGTTTTACTCGGTGTCGTGTGCAGGAGCGCTACGAGTAGTCGCGGAAGTCTATGGCTACGGCCGGGTACTTGCAACACCCCTACTCGGGCAATGATGGAACGCCACGGAGGTTTTAGTGGGTATACCCCGTCCTTTTCAGGAAGGAGCAGCGCCGGGAGTCCCACACACCACCCTGTCCCCTGGCAGGGACAAGGACGAAGAAAAATAACTTGTAGGGAGTCAAGAAGTGTGGCGCGGTGGAGTGCAATCTGCCCTAGGCAGCCGCAATCCGCGCACACCTCCCGCGATTCGGCCAGTATAACCGCAAGGTTGGTATGGCCATGGGTGGTGGTGGGTTGTCCCCTGGCAGTAGTGACGGTGCGCAAAGCATTTCCTCCAGGACAAAAAGGCCCTTAAGTAGAGCTCTACCCTTATTGAGCTTCTACACATTTGTTGTTTCGATTACGCAGTGAATCGCCTGCTAAAATGTCTTTTCAGGCTCACATTCAGAATTTTTAAAATGTTACACGATTATAAGATATTTTAGAGTAAGTAAGGTACAAGTTATGTTATCTTTTTACTGAAACATGTGTCAGAGGTAGATAAAAGATGACAAGAAGGCTACCCCTTTTTCTTCTGCGGGCAGCGCAAAAACGGTCTTTATGGAAATCCTAGGTCTTTGTCCAACAGTGGACGTCATGTTGACGTCATGGTTTCCGCAGAATAACAGCGTCATGTTCTGGGTTTTATTACCACAGAGCATGACCCATGCTGAGCGGTGGCCAATTTTGGTTCAAACTACTTGTACCTACATTCTTACTTTTTTATGTGTGTTGTTGATGTTAAGTTGGAACCAAAATAAACGATTTTCTTTCTTTCATGTGGCTGTAACGAACGAATCCCTTTTTAATTACAACTTGAAATAAAACTTCGGTACTTTTTCAGCGTGCGGTGAGCATTCTGAACTTGTCTCCAGTATGTATGTTGTACATTCATGGCTTAGATTAATGTACAGTCACGTCTCGGACTACATGGAAAATTCAGTCCGCAGCAATACTTACCAAGTCAATATTTAGTGCATCTCAGGTAGAGTGGGTTTATTTCTTAGGTATATTTATTTACTGAGGACTTACAGTTTTACCCAAAAGCCTATTAGCAATGTAGTAGGTATTACATATTATCCATTCCCAAATACAAGTAAACAATTAGCTTTATTTAAGAGTGACGTAACTTAGTAAGTTTTACAAAATTTTATGAATGCATACATACCTAAAATTGAGGTTATTCATAAAATCAAGATTTTGAACAGTGACTCAGAATCCGAAGCTGTGATTGTACTTACATGCTTTTTGTGGTAATAAAAAAGGATGACCTTAAAAAATTGTGTCTGTCGCCACATTATCACTCCATAATGTCTCGCTGCATACGTGTCAAAGATGATTCCGGCGATACACAATCGCCACCACCATCACGGCGACAACAATTCGTGCTCAAAGTTTACTTAGGTATTTTATCAGCCCGCCTTCAAAATGATCACTTCCTTGCAAAAATACTCTCGCGTGAAAAATTATTCACGCTATTTCAGACTCGGTTACGCCATTCGTATCCCTTATGACAGATTTCTCAGTTCATAAACATAAATTTTCCAACGTGCGCGATACTCGTGGGAACATGCCCCGGAGCCTCACGACCACCAACACCGATCGACTTTTCACTTTCGACATGTCGTGCCATTCGATTATCAACCCTTCACCGGCAAACTTAAAACTCAATTCAACATATTATTATAACCGAAGGCTTTGTTAGAAAATAAAGCTGTTTCAGAAAATTGCGAGCTATCGAAAGCGACCTCAACGGTTGCGCTCACAATAAAACAAAATGGTGGAGATATGACAGTTTCATATCGGAATGCCTTGCATGAATAAATAAAATGAAAACATCGTCGTATATCGGGCAGTGGACATCTGAAGGGTTGTACCGAGCGGCGGAACGCTCGTCTGGCGGTGTTTCGATTCTTTTGTCTCTTTCAGACGTGATATTGCGTGAGTAAGAAGGCAATATGTGATTGTAGTTCGATTTTGTTGTACAATCCGTGATATGGGCCGTGAAGTACGACCAACACGGCAAATGTCGACAGATAATGTCTAATGGAGTTGTTACTGGCTTGTACTTCACGATGATGATACGTCATGAAATACAATGTTAAGTTAAACCGAAGATTTACAATGTAAAGTATCGCTTTATGGGTTTCAACATTCGTATTGTTCGAGTCAATTTTGTCTCATTTGGACCCAGCAATAAAGTTTCGAATTCTTGATATTGCTATCGGAACTTACGGCCTTAAAATCTTTATATTCTTGTAATTTTCAGATAAATATTTAGTACGGCCATTCTCAGATGAGCTAGTTTTTGCGTGTCCGGGCTGTTAAATCGTTAAAAATGGCAAATTAGAGACACGCAATTATTTTTATATGTTACTTAACAACCCCATCCAGTTGTGCATTAAATCATAGGCCTCTATTTTAAGTATTTGTGACTTAATTAATTTCATGAACCTCTGTTCTCTAATTACCGTTACGCGTCCGCACACCGACTTAATGTTAAAACTTGGCTGTAATTTTTATGTCGTATAGATTTGGTTTACTCCATTCAACATTTTAAAAAGTACAAAAGATTGTCTTACGCATAGCAAAATATCTATTCAATAGAACCATTCTGTAAATAATTAGAATTAAAAAACTGCTTGTCCGAGCGAAAGTCCTAATAATACACACACAAGCCTAAATAATAATATTTGACACATCATTTACGCGCGCGGCGCGATCCCTTAGTTAGTTCTAAGACCTGTTAGCAAGTAGACGTCTATTGCGTTGGCGTACCGTCGATGAATTGCGTAAGAGTATAATTACCATATCTTTGGTTTTCAATTTTTCTATTTACCATGTCCTTATTTTTATACTCGATTTTTGAAGGTAGATCCACGTTGTAAATTTAAATAGATTCAGTACTTTGGCCTTCATACGTTGTAGTAAGACAGTATTTGCATACGCTGAAGATTTTGGAGATTTTGAAGAAAAACTATCGTTTTATAATTTCCATGTACTAATTACCGTATATTTATAATCACCGTTGTATGAAATTATTACCTACAAATTGCACTCACGATTGAATAAGTATGATGGTAAAATATGAAATATACCAAGACTTTCGCATAACAACTGTACGGACTTTTCTTCCAATCTGACAATCAAAATTTTAAAAAACTTTCGTTAGAGTAACCGCGAAATAGATTCGATTTCATGACAAATGTTCAGCTTCAGTTGCTGCATGGTTGTTGGATTTAAGAGTATATTTTAACCCTTAAGGTGACCCCACAAAAAGAAGAGTGAAATCGGGGCTTTCTGATGGCCAGGAGATGTCACCCCTGCATGAAACATGTCTCGTACCAGATATTTATTTTTACTATTAGTATAATTGATATTAACATCTTAAATCATTAATTAATTCTAATATAATACCATTAACCCTTAAACTGCGGAATATAAAAACTGTCAATCTGAGGCAACATAATATGTCTGGCTACGCAGTCGAGGGTTTAACATCTATCCATAATGCCTTTGCCCTAAGAAGATGAGATTTTCCAACAGTAACACTTACCTGGCGTGATCACATTAAGAACAAAAGAGAACAAATCAACAGACAATAGGACTTTTCAAGGCAAGAGTGTATAGGCACTTTGTACCATCCTAAACTGCATCCTACCTGCTTTGTTATGCATAGAAAAAACTTCGTGATATGCAATGGGTACTGGACAGAAGAAGCTTGGAGAACAAACTAATACAAATGGATCCTAAAATCGATGTAGACATGGCATCGACTTAGCCTTGCAATTGTAGAAATACTTTAACGTTTTCAAAATAAAGTTTTAAAAATCTTGAGCTGTGCACCTTGGTTTACAAAGTCCACTGAAGTGATACCAAACGTCAAAGAGGGTGTGGAAAATCCTGTAAAGCTTACAACCAAGGACTAGACCTTCATGCAATCTATTTGCTGCATCCCTTCTAAATTCTAAGAATTCTGCATTTAGGCTCAGGAGAAAGCGAATAGCATCAATCTGAAAACTTATTGTAAAAGAATCGAGGTGACAAATCATGGGATATGCTGAGCTGGAACTGTCATTATTACAAATTCAATTTAATCTGATAATGGGTGATGGCTGATCGCAGATAGATTAAAAGGAGGAAAAATCACTTAAATCATTAATTAATTTTTCGATATATGCATATCCGAAAAATCAAATTTGTGAGATCTCATGATCCATTATCTGTACGTTAAATCGTTTGTACCACATTGAAATCAAATAAATGATGATTAAGATTCTGATGAAAAAATGTGACACGTAGCCCCTTCTGGCCGAAACTAAGTGTTCCTGTTATAGCCTCGATTATTGCAGTATACTGAAAATATCTTGATACATAATAAATAATAGAAATGAGTGTTTTCCTTTTTTCAAAGGGTTATTAAGTGTACCTACAGCGTTTTTTATGACGCTATATATTTATATACAAATTTATCAATGCAAGATATTGTTTTCTTGCTATTTTACATATTTTTTCTAATTACCGTTAGATTAAGTATTAGCCTCATCTAATTACCGTGACCATAAAATTTTTGGGTCTCATTTACGCAAAAACCGCTTGGAATAATTTGACGCCTTAACGATTGTTAAATTCGTACTTTTCATGTGTTTCATATTTAAATGCGTTTAAGTCAATTAAGCCAAATTTCAAAAATGATATGGTAATTAGGCTGAGAACGCCTAATCGTGAGAATGACCGAGTAGAGTTTAGGGAGTAAAAAATATTTACAGAGCTTATTATTGAAAGTTAGTATGAAACATTTTCGTAAATCAATGTAATTTTTCATATAACTGCTGCTTTTATTTCTTTACAAAATATAGATCAAAAGCTCTAACGCTCTAGTAGGGCGCACTACCTTTCTGAAAGCTTTGCTCTTGACCCAATGTAATAATGTGTAGGTATTAAGTATTTATATTTGTATTAAATATCTTTTACTGGGATCATTCGTAGGAGGTAATATAAAAATAAAAACATTTATTTTGATCAATTTTGTATTTTTAGTAACAACTAATCAATATTTAGTTATAAATAGATACTGCTAATGTACAACCAATTCTATAATATGTGTCAACCCCAAAAGTGGTTATTGGACGAAATATATTTCAAAAAGGTACATACATTTATTTATACAACAATAAGATTTGAGATTCAGATAAGTTCAGCTGATTTCAATTGTATACTTCACCTAAGATTAACAATTAAAATGCTAGTTACATTCGCATAAATAACTTAAAATAAAAGACCTATTTACATGCGTAAAAATGTACATTCATATTCGATTTATATTGGAAAATGTTGTATTTAAAATGGGGAATAAAGCGTCATTATTAAAAAATAAAATGGCACCGATAAAATTTTAGAATGCGGAATACACTGGTTTTTTTAATTACATTAAAATACTTTTCTTATCACAATCGCTTTCATTCTAAAACACAACAATGGCTTCATTAATCCAGTCATGGATATTACAACTACATTATAATAAAAAAACATCAGTCTTTTAAATCCGACGTTGTATCAGTTCTTTAGTATTTTAAAATCTGTCACTGACTCAATAAAGTTTCCGACCAATTAAAATTAAGTTCATTATTTACAGAGATCCGATTTTAATCGATTAAGTTAAACTACGAGTAAGTACTCGAATACCTGTTATGAACACCGGTTGTTTAAACATCGGATACGTTTTAAAACTAGCGAAATCATTTTACATCGACAGAAATTCTGACGTAAAATAAAATAAATTAAAATAAGCTTTTTTAATAAATATTTTTAACTAAAATGCAAGAAGTTAGTATATTCATTGCCGTACTTATGTGCAAAGTATAATACATTTAAACAATCCATAGAACTACTTACTTTTACTTACTGACTACACTATTTTTATATCACAAATGAAATATCATTCACGTTGATATAAGTAAAGCTTTCACTCCCAAGTCTAAATGTTAGTACGAAACCAGAAACTTTTTCTTCTATGCATCTGTCTGTTATAATTTTTGCAGAAATCATACAAATTGTATGACTTCGAACTGTCTAAATGCTCGTCTACTAGTTCCAGAAATGATGTCGGTCAAAATGTGTATGTAATTATAAATAATTACCGGTTATACAAAAAGAACATTTATCTTCAGATAAACCGTGAACAATGTGAAGAAATTACATTAATGTAACAAAATTATTATAATCTAGTCAAAAATAAGTTTCTCAGCCGAAAATTCATTTTCTTTTTCAACCAAAGTTACGTATACTGCATTTTACTAATAAGTAGACGTCAGGATTGTAGAGATTGTAAAAGAAAATTCAGAATCGGTTTAGACAATTCTTATGAAAGGTTGCAGTCTGGCTACGGCGAATATGCGACGCCGTGAGCCACATACAAAGTTGTAAAGTAAAGCATGCTTCATTAAAAATAGGCATCTGTATGAAAAGTGTCGAAGAGTTTGCGTGCAACTTTATCTCGGAACATCGGTCGCGCTACACACATACAATATGTATAATACTGATTATTTGATTCGTTTAATATTTAATTAAAATTCCCGAGAGCATTTATCTCGTAATGTGGGACACTTTTACGATGGTGCTACTTGGTGCTGACTGATAAGCCGGCTCGCGCGGACACCCAGGAAGACACTTTATGCTAATGCATTAAGCCACAAATTCCATTAACCAGCTTAATTATAATATGAAATTATAATTACAAGATAATTTCGCTCTCAGATCTGAAAACAGTTATGCGACGATGCGCCGACGCGGACGTCTATAAAATAGACAGTATAAACCTCACTTGATTGCATCGCGTTCGTCCCTGCGCGAATATTAACTTTCAATGTGATATTAAGAAATACCAATTAAAGTTTCGTCGTCCACTCCGGCGGTGTCCGGAATACAGGCCTCAACATAAACGATATCTAAAATAAATAAATTACACAGCTGACCGCGTAAGGAAACCAACAAACCCAATTTTGTTCAAACCAGGGATGACAAGTTGACAGAAATAAATCGCAGTTAAACTGGTCTCATTAATTTCCGAACGACAGTGTCCATAAAAACAACGTTGCTAGATCACATGTTCGCACTTAATAGCCAAATAAATTAAACGAACGAGTAGCTTATTTTAATTTCACGCCGGATCATTTATCGTACATAAGAAATAAACAGTGATAAAGAACTATTTACATAAGTCAACATGAAATACGATTTCGACGAGTCCGATAGATGAATAAGTGAAGCGATTATGTACACGGTCCGTTATCCGCCCCGGGCGCGGGAGCGGACGGCCCGGTCGGGTCCGGTCGGGGCGAGTCCGAGGCACATCACTACACTGGCTCGATCACAGGTGCGTAAGTCATTAGCGTCCGCGCGCCTATAAACACGTGTGAACCACTTTTTCCGTGCGACAAACTTTGCATTTGACCTCGCAACACCAGTGGAAGGTGCAGTTGCACCGTTCCACCACGAACATGGTCTCAGTCCGGTAGCCGCGGCCGCAGCACATGAGGTCGCAGCCGTCCACGCCGATGCTGGTGTCGTTGCAGGCGCGGCCGTGCGTGCCGGGGATGCCGAGCCGCGGGTTCTTCTCGCAGAACCCCGGCGAGGACTCCAGGTACACGAGGTCCTTCAGGCCCGGCGACTTGTGGTCGGGGTTGTGCGGCCGCAGCTGGAAGCGGTAGCGGTCGCGGCGCGGCACCCGATGCGGGGCGGCATCGTTGCGCTGCGCCGGCGCCTCCAGCTCCGCATTAGGCATCATGACCCGCGACGCGCCGTCGAAGCGGTCCTTGAGCGCGTCGCCCACGGAGCGGAAGCTCGGCAGCCGCATCCAGCACGTCTTCACCGTGCACGAGCCTGACATCCCGTGGCACTTGCACTCCTGCCGCATCTCCGACTGCACGTGCTGCAAACAAACAAACCATAAGCACTGCTGACCGCCGTATCTTAAGAGGCCTATAATGATGTCCAAATATCTCTAAATTCCTCCGATAAAGCGTCGATATAGGTGATCGATGATCTTTTAAGCGCACTCCATCGATCGCATCTCACGATCGAGCAAATTGTTACAAATCGTGAGGAGGTGGGCCGGTCGTCACCGCGCGTGGCCCGATCATAAATCATGCTAGGGACATTCATCATTCTTAGAAGGTAGATAAATGACGCGAGGATTGGAGACAGTAAATATTTTCCTATCCCGAGCGCAGGCGCTTCGGGGAACGTGTCCGTATTTATTCATTCCATGTAGATAGTATTATACATCTAGTGTCCAAATATGTGTTAAACAATCGGTGGAATGCTGTGAATATTCATCAGGTGGACACCCAGCTCGTCTGTCGTGACAGGAATTAAGCGCGTCGCTTAATGACTCGTCTGGGTGGCTCGAGGCGCCTGAAGTCCCTTTTTGATGAATTTTGGGATGTATCGGCCGGTGGGTATGCAAATGTGGGAGTGCGGTGGGAGGGAGGTGCGCGAGCGCGACGAATGGGTGCCTGTTGCGCAGTCGCCGCGCCGCCCGGCGCATAATTAATATAACACTTAGCGACATGTCAGCGCGACGATCGATCGTCACCCGTAATGGTAATGTAAACACGTAGCGTTGACAATGGCCGTTCGTTTAATGGATATTTATAACGCTACTGGAGTGGCGATTGGATAAGTGGTGGTGATGGATTGACGAATGGGCGTATTGGGAGACTCGGTACTCAGATACTCACCGTTCTGCCGGCCTCGTTGTTGTGCAGATTCATTTTTTCTCTTAAGGTTTTTCCTCTTTCTCCTGTGTCGACGAATTCCCTGCTGAAGTGGAAGCCGAAGCCGATATTGTCTGAGCAGCCGCCCCACTTCCAAACTCGGACATTGGCGGCGGCGGCGGCGCGGGCGCGGTGCGGCGCGCGGTCCACGTGCGAGTAGTCGCAGGTGCACGACTCGATGGATCCCTCGGCACAAGCGCGGGACACCGCGTGCGTCACGCCCGCGCTGGTTATCGCGTAGATGAACGCTGTCTCTCGACAACCTAGGACAAGGAGACACATCAAATTAATTAAGTTTTTTTTTTATGTGATAGGAGGCAAACGAGCAGACGGATCACCTGATGGTAAGTGATTACCGTCGCCCATAGACACCCGCAGACCCAGGGGCGTTACAGGTGCGTTGCCGGCCTTTAAGATAAAGATACGCTCTCCTCTTGAAAGCTTATCAAAATAATAAATCATATTCCATTGGGTACTGGTCATATTCTGTGACTGCTTGATCTTCAAGGATCTAGCTGCTTGATTAGTTATAAATCCTAGGAACCATTAGTGGACCGTCTCTTCATTGAGAGATGCTGTCATTCAGTTTTGTATAGAATGAGGATATGACTAGGTGGAGAGAGAAGATGGAACCATGTTGGCCAGTCAATAATAATACATAGGTAGGTATATCTTACGCTCATGATTTATCCACATATAGCATTTTTTGCACTCTATTATGAAATACTGAAGGCAAACTTAATTTACTGACGACACATGCCTCTACCTAAGGAAGTTTACCCTAAAGTAGGTATAATAATTTACCCAGTTATGCTCGGCATCTAAATAATTAATTCGTCCCAACGGGCCCACATTTTAATCAAGCTTTATGATTGCTCAGGGCACGACAACAAAAAATCTATATCATCTCAAATATGTTAGGCAGGCATAACTCCGATACGCAAAACATTGGGGCTCATCAACAAACCTCAAAGTAAGGGATTGACCCCATCTTTTTATTAAATCGATTTTGTTTACAATCCTTTTTGTTTTTTGTTTCCGTATCTCAATTTGGCGAATGACTCCGAAGAAATTACAAAGTAAAATTAATATTTTGACCGTCGCATTTTCGGTACCTATGCAGGTAATATTCACACAAAAGATTTGATCACAAACCAATCATTGTGTTGCATTCATTCATCTCGAGCGGACGAATACATAAATCGATGCTCTCATCCCGTATCGAATACTATAAATAATTAATGGCCCGGCATTAGAATCAAATACTCATAAAATACAATTAAAAGAGAGAAGGTATATCTTGTCGATTGAAAATAAAAGAAGTGCCTCTTACCTACCAGAGAGATTATAAATTTGATCATTACAAGTGGTACGGCGCGCATCGAATTCTCTCTCTTAATATCGATTTAATAGCCCTCGTACTTTTATCGATTAATACCGTACCGAGTCTTTGTCTACGCGAGACGATATTATTAAAGGATAAAACGAATGATGAATAATGAACGTGTACGGCTAAAAAAATGTGCATAAACTTTCTCGAATGTCGTGTGCAGGCATTATCTGGTTATTAATTCAAGACATTGTAATTTTACGGCGTAATGCTTAATAACTGAGCTATTGTTGGCGAGCTCATCTCATTAAAAGGGGACCTTCAAGGCTGTGAAGAAATTCCTCGAGGGTCGTAAACTGCCTCCGATAGTGATCACTAAATATCGAAATAAAACTGCACTTAACTGTCTATAAAATGCGCGTGTTATGTCACACAGTGCAACCAAAACGCGCGCCCTTGGTGGGCTTTCGCCACCACACTGACAAACCCAATCGCAGCGTCTATACACATAAGATAATAACGACCGAGTATTTGTTGTTATTTATAATAATAATATGTGGAACGGATCCCGCGCCAGCTTTATTAAGGACTCAATAAGCAAATGGAATCATTTTTTTATTGAGTTGTCATCGCACAGCGATATAAATTACTGTGAGCGCACTCCGTTCGGGCTCTCGCTTTTTGTGCTTCCCTTTTTGATGTTATACAAAAGTATTTTATTCAGCAATTACTTGAGACGTTCGACCGGGAATTTTAATGTCAATTTCGCCATCATTCAATGCTCGGACGAAATTAATTCAAGGCACAGATACGAATGCGAGCCGCGCATTTATCTTCTGTAATGACTTGGAAACGTTCTCGCATTCACTATAACTAATAGGTGCGGTCCAATTAAATATGGCACACGTAAATAACGCTCGTAAAATAATAGCTATCGGCTAATCCGATTTGCAATTTGGAGTATGCAAATACGCGTCGGCGATGATGAGGCGTAACGCAAACAGTTGACAGCTCGAGACATTACGAGTGCTTTGCAACCTTGTATTATGAGCTGGCTGCGTGTGGTCGCCGGTCGTGGAATAGGCTCGTGGTGAGGGCTCGCTGTCGTGTAGTAGGCTCTACTCGGTTTCGTGGTAGAGGTCACGTCTGCGGGGCGCCCGCCAGGTGGCTCCCCACGTGCTGCGATCCAACACACATCTTCATAACGCAGACATCTGCTCGCCCATCGACAGATGTGAACCCGCTGTGATTTTTATTTCGCTACTTCCACACTATCGCATCAATCTAACGGACCTTACCAATTACCGGGCTAAACGACGACTGGAAATAATTTTTAATTGGTCTGTGAGAAATTTCCATCTCGACTATCGATGATTCATCAGCCGTCCGACTCGTTTTGACATCGTTCGGTAGTAATTCCTTGTTCTGTGTTGAACAAACGATATTTATTTTAATTTATTTCACCCGAGATCGTGGTCCGGACAACAAAGGAGCTTGTCGCGTTTCGCGACTAAATCGCGACGTAGAAAAATTATGACAGATGTAAGGCCTCGTCCGAGCCCGCGGTATTAGTCACACGGCATTAAATAAAATGTAAATTCCATGCGGATCTAATTAACCGCCTATACAACGGTAATCCGACACCAGGCCCGAACAACGGCTGAGCAAATAGTCATTAGTTGCCAGCCGCATCGACTCCAAATTAAACATCCGTAATTACGGTACGCTATTATTTTATTAAGGCAATTTTGCCCCATCAAATCGCAGTCAAATAAGAACAAACATGAGTAATGTGGATCTATAAAAGTAAATTATTATTATAACTGATAATAAAGTGCTGTCCGTGGATTATCTGTGCTGATAATAAATGGTCCCGAAGTCGGTTTACAGCGCGGCCAGCGAGCGATAATTCCATCCGAGGATTGGCAGTTAAGGCGAGGCGTTGAGAATTTATAAAAGTCAAAAACTCGTAAATCCGCGGCCGGCTCCGCTCACTAAAATAAAACTTAATCACTGTTGACATTTGACGAACACCTGGCTCACACGGCGCACCATTAAATAATTCAAAATTAATGCACTAATTAAATATGTACCCGTCCGTATTAAGTCATTACAAGAGGCGTCTGCGCAAGATTAATTCGAGGGATTGACTTATGACGGTTTCGCGCGTCTCCTTATTTATGACGACTTACATTATTCAAATTTGATGAGACGTAATTACTCAAAACAACCATAAATCACCGTTTTATAATAAGACGTTTGGCCGGTTTAGAAATCGCTGCCTCCGCTTTATCTAACTGATGAAGTCATTGACGTCGTATTGTATCTAACATTGACTTTTACGAGAACGTAATGACATTTTATCTTCTCAAAGGCGAATCACAGTGATTCGTTACAGCGAATAGCTTATGCGCATTAGGAAGAACGCCTCGGAAGATAGAAGCAATTCGCTTAAGCTATTGAAACACAGAAATAGAATGACGGAGGCAATTTTTGCTCGACCGTCCGCAGCGGGCAATAAAATGCAATAATTCATTTTCGTTATGCCGTGTATGGGTGATAATTTCACATTGAGCGCGTTCCGAGGCCTCAGTGCGACAATTCAAAATTACGTCGGTCGTATATCAGTCATTGTGAGCGGCACAAAGCGCACCACCGCTACCAGCCACCGCGACACCCATTCACACAATGGACAAAGATATTTGTTTTCAAACTACACAAAAAAGCACCGAAAATAATTTCGTTTTAAGTGAGCTGTCCATAAACAATAAAATCGAGGATCACGAAGGACGCGTCAATAAAAAATCGACGTGCAAGCTCGCTGTCACCGTCGCTATATCGAATTTTAATCGTCCCATTTCAGTTAAACGCGTGTTATCTCAAAAACAGTTCGATCGCCACAAAACCCAAAACGCTTATCTAATTGAGTATTAAATATTTCGTCGAGGGCATTTTATACCCGTTTTATTCTCGGTGTCGATCGTTTTATACGTTTTGTCCACCCACGGAGTTGGAATCTCGGGGCTGACACACCAAAACAGGAAATATTTGAAAAAAGGTCGGTCTTTATTGGCCGAGTTACCTGCTATTAGGTGCGTTAGGTGTAAATGTGCTTCCGTGAGCTGGCTGCGCCTACGCCGCGGGACGCTGCGCCGCGGGATCTCGCCCCATATATTCCCTATTCTCGGGCCACAATAGCGCGTCGGATAAAGGTCCCGGCCATTGTACAGTTGTCATCATTTGTGTTAATACGATCCTTGAGGTTTACACCACAATGCGATGAAGTTGTCGTGTCCGTCGCATCAATGGTGTGTCAACGTGTAAATTAGTAATTATGCGTGCCCCTTCCGGGGGGGCTTTGTGCGACTGGACTGTAATTACGACGGACCCTATTCACAAATCCAAACTTGATGGACTTTTTTCGCGTGCTCGAATCGTACTTTAATGCGGATCGTTGTGACGAGCCCCCGTCGCGATCGATCGTCAGTTTTTATGCGTTTATCAAACGGCCGTAATTGCAATGTATTAAAAGGTTTATGTAGATACTTGCGGCGGTCGGTGCGTGATTCGCCCGCCCTGCCTCGCCTGGCCTTAATAAAGTAATATGCTCTAAATGCACACGCATATAACATAAATTTCGTAATCTCCTTGCTCTTTTTATCAAGTGAAATTATTATGATGGTGGTCCCGGGCTCCTCGTGCTATATCTGAGTTTTAATTTAGAAAAAATGGTAGGTACTTAGCTTTTATAGTTTGTTCTGTTCGATTAAATATGAGAATTTATATGTGCTCTAGGCGTTTTGTTTTACGATATAGTGGCATAAATTCTGTGTGGCATTGTTGGCGTTTTATTTTCACCTAATTGCATGTTAAGAGTATTTTAAAAACTGAACTGGAGTAATTAGTGTTTATGCGCTGTTTTATTGGGTTTTACGGCTGTAATTGGTCGTGTCCCAGTAACATGTATTTTAGAATGCATAAATAAGTTGGAAGTTGGACGTTTAGTTAATATATCTTCAGTTCTACCTGCGGCGTGCGACGCGAAGCGCCCGGGGCGTATGTCGACCCGGTCCCATTTTTTTACTTTACGATAAACATTAATGTTGTGTAAACATATAAATCTAATTGCGATTTGTTACCAATTTACTTTTCCATGAATATTTTATGAGATCAGTGTTTTATCGCGTTTTGCTCAATGATCTTAATTAGAAAATATCGATGATGTTTGAGAGTTGACCCCGATTTTCATGAATTGGCAGGGCAAGGGCCAGAGCACCAGAGTAAATATTTTAATTTTAGAACAAAATGTGAGCTTAATTTGCTTGATGGACAGACGACACTCAAAGTTGATGTTTTGGTCAATCAGCACTGAGAATCATTATCATAATGATATGAATGTCTTTTTCCATTTGGTTTTGACAGTAGCAGTATCCGCTAAATAACAGTAATTGGAAAGGAAAGAAAACGTCTCAAATCCACTAAAAGTTCGAAGTGCATCGACTAATAGAAACATCTTACCACGTTTGCACAATACATTAGAGTGTGCGAGGTCAATAACCGGGCCAAGTCGACCGTCCCGATATCGAAGTCGACCGAGATCGAATTAGTCGAGATAAGGAGCGAGCGCTCTTAATTTCAAGATAACCCCCTAATGCGGGCGCTGTGAACTTCGCTCTATGGAAAGCATTTCGTCATTTTTCACTTTTATTGATACTGAATCTGTTTTTGGCATAATATTGCCTGACCTATTTTTGAATGCTGTAAAATTTCCTGCCAGCATATGACGTCACAGGGGGTTAATTAATTTAGAAAACATTAACTGTAAGATGATATTTTAAACAAAATTTAACCCTAAGTAATTTGTAAACAACAAACCAATGATCCTACTCCATGCATAATACTGCGAAAAAGTGGGGTCCTAATTGAATCACATCGTCTGTTTTTTGCCATTACATCGAATAAAGCTTGTGCAAACACCAGATGTTTGCGAGTTTATAATAAGGCGTATCGCGCACAAAGAATCGAAATCGGACACCGGAGATAGGACAAACCTGAATCAAGATACAAAGTTATTCCACTGACGAACACGCAACTCTGAACTTTAAATTCCACGACACAAAAGCAAAAACGAACGCAAACACGAAATGGTCATTAAGGGTGTTTAAAAATATATTAATTCTAAAGTAACACAACTAAATAAAAAACAAACGAAAGCGGCTAGTCCGAAGCAAGGTAGTAATTTCAACTAAGAAATATTAAATCAATGGTTTACTCCATAATAATTCTAATCTATTGAATTCAGTTGTGTAACCAGTATTGTAAAAGGATCTATTTGCTGATTTCTATCAATTGATAACAATCTACATCCATTCAAGTCGCATAAATGGACCCGACTGAAATGATTACTAACTCGTGTTTTATAACATGAAACATTTTTTTTTGTTTTCGAATTTATCGAAGTGGAATTTAAACCAGATTATCTTTCAATGCAAAAAGATAAATCCGCAGCAAAATGTATTAAAGACGAAATCATAAGCGCAGTTGTTTCAATTATTGAACAACATCCAATAACGGATTGAAAAGGAGAATTCAAAAAAGGAATACATTCAATACGAAAATAAAAAGAGAGGAACGGGAACTCAAACGTCACTCGGTCGCATGTAATTGATCCAGGATGTTTTATCTTGATGAGCCCTTTATATGTGCCCCCGACTCGCTACCCTCCCGCTGAATAAAGATAAAATCTTTTAAAAGGGTTGCCAACTAAAGATATCACTTAATTTGTAGCCACTCTTTGTAGCTGGAATTAGGAGCTCGTAAAAAACAACCTTTTTGTACACAGCTTTCGCAGGGTTAAACTGTACATTGGAGAACGAAGTTTTTGATCGCAGTTTTTTTAACGTTTATACAAACGTCTTAATAGTAATCTTTCTTTGGTGTTTAGAAGGGTCTTCGAGCTTATCGACTTATGTATTTTTTAGCATTTTGCTCTTTTTGTCTTGCGGTGTCAAATCGAAATGACGCGTGTTCTTAAAATCGCCGTTTAAACTTTTGTGTTTATGTTTTGTTGTTTTGAGACAATCGTGATCTGTGTATTAAGACGTCGACCGCTGTCGAGCGTTTAGGTGTTCATTACAGAAATGATTTAATCTGCTTACCTCTGTCAACGATCTTGCCAAATAAGTTCTTTCCTCTCAGGAAATTTCTCGTGGAGCAGTTCCACCTTCTGTATTTGAATTGGTGTTGGCACTCGGCGACGGCCATGTTGGCTCCCTTCGCGACTGCAGCCAGGACTCCAGGGTTCTCTCTCGCTAGCCTCCTCTGCTTTCTCCTCAGTGTGGCGTGAACTGCCGGGTCCATGTACAAAACCCCGGGCGACAACGGCGCCAGATTATTCGGCTCTCCCGCTTTAGCGATGCCCCTGTCAAAACAAAAAAAAATTAAGTAGTCGCACAAAAAGCGTTTACACGCGATAAGATTGGTCTCAAAGACAATGGTGAAAGTAAATATGGGGCGAGAGTTGAAATGAAATGCTCGTTGGAGATGGCAAGGACAAACAATTGACGGGAACTGTTGATGCGCTGACGTTTGGGCTAATATTTGCATGGCGCATTAATCCTGAGGGTCGGCCAAACAGACAAACAAACTTGGCGATCGGGAATCGAGATCGTGTCGAGTCGAGTGCGTTCGGGAAATCGGAGCACTCGGGAACGCTGGTGCATAGTACGAGCTAGAGCGGGGTGATGACAATCTATAAAAATCTAAGAACTGTGAGGACTGCACTTGAAGATTTATTTACTTAGCAATTAATATTTATTTTAATGAGCTTTATAGTGAATTATTATTATTATGAAAATTGCTAAAATAAACAAGTAAGACGAATTTGTAAAAGTGTCCTAACTCAAAAAACTATTTTTTTTAGTTTATATTTTTAATTGAATAATGTGCATTTAAATTAATTCTGATGAGTTTGCGCAATCATTTCACGCTATCGCTCCAACAACCTGATCTCAGTCTTAACGGTCTAAAACCATCACTGCACTCAGTTTGGGCTCAGAAATCGTATTACTTTTCTATTTGCGTTGCTTTGTGGTCGAGTGCTGCGTAAACACGGACAAGTTTGTCGGGAAGGCTTATTTCCTAAAGAATTTGGGCCGACACAATGTTTCCTTTAAACTGTTGAACTGATTTTACAGCCGTGATGGCGCGTCAATTTTAGAACACAGACACAAGTTGTCTTTTTAAATTATTTAATAATAAATAATGTGCAACTAAAAATAATTCATTATTTTTTTAGTAGGTTTTTACTGTTTTAATAATGATTACTAAAAGAGATTAGTACTTCACCAATAATTGAAACACCAAAAATGTAGAACTATGTAGGCTTAGAGACATAGTTTTTTAAAATAAATAGTTACAGACGTTAAGGTCAACCGCCTACACATAATAATACTTTTATGGTTACGACAACGAGTAGGTATTGAATATTTTAGCGAGACACTAAATGATGAGGTAACTGTGACGTAGCGTGACACAGTTTTTATTATATCGGTACGCAAGAAGTAATGATTTGTGAGTTAACACCTTTTTACGCATTTCTAGTTTTGAATATACCACGTGCTAAATATTTGTAATATTTTCCGTGCTTTGAGTTTTAAACTAGTAGGTAATATTGAACTGATTGATTCTGACTAGGTATTATTTATTTATTATTCAGTGCAAAAAATGTAAAAAACGGTACATGGATGGTACGATATTTGGCACGTGTTTAGCTGCCAACAAATTAGGCCATATACTTATAATTTGAATGTCGCGTAGGATATAATTAATTTTCTATTTATCTAAGAGCACAATCTGCACAATGGTTAATTTTGCAGCCATTATTTTGAATTCAACGCATTCCAAACTTATTTTTTGTGGCAATCCTTTAACAACATTAGTCTTCGTATCAATCATGCCTTTAACTTTATAATCCGCGTAGGCGCAGCCTCGTCCGTCCTGTCCTACGCCCACTGCTCTAAACAAAAAGGATACGCGTATTTACTAAGGGTCTAGCACTTGTCACGTTGGTAGAAAACCAAACAGGCGAAGGAAAAAAACCCGAACAGCTTTCACGGGCAAACGCGATGTGTGCACAGCGATAAACTCTGTGTGAATGTGTCAAAATAACAAATATTGGCATTGGTGGACCCTGTCTCTCTGAGTAATTAAATAGGCCCTTTTTTGGCGGACGTTTCCTGAAGTTTATTTTAAGTTAATGGGACGAGCTTTTAAGTAATTGGTTTTAGACTAAGGTACTTATCTGAATGAAGATTGTTGGTTGAGCGTTCTCATTTTATAATCAAGTATGACTTTTCATATTAAATTCATCGTTGAGTTGAAGATAAGCATGGATTAAGCTGGAAATCTCAATCCAAAAACCGATCTAAGTATGCTTTAAAATTAACACAAAGCTATACATCAGTATAAAATGATAGGCTGATATTAATGACATTAATCTATGACTAACAATTTTTTATTTTTAATAAAACATTGTTCCCATTAATCTATAAAAGGTGGATTACCAACATCTGTGTTGCAACAACATTATTAAACAGTTAGCAAAAAGTCGTTACAACTAATAGTCAATAAAATGACTTGTTTATTACTTAAGTGACTTTAACAATAAGAAACAACATCTTTAAATAAGAAAAACAGATTACGCGATCAATTTGAGCTGATTGCTCTAATATTTCCAGTTTTTTTGTGGTTCAAACCTCACTAATTAGTATAAAGATTATCCAATAATCGTTACCTTATGCGCTTTTTACAGCACTATTTTGCCATTATCACACAATTAGCGGTTTCGTTAAAACTATTAACGTGATAAGCATCTAATGATTTTATAAATACGGATCCAAATATTGATGTTCATTTAGTCATCTAGATTGAATTACTGTAATTGATTTAAAAAGCAATAAAAGTAGATAAATTGTTACTTAATGATTTTGTTTTTTACAGTTAATAATGAACTGTGATGTAACGTAATTCATTTTGATAATAGGTACTTACCAAGCAACACAACACAACTTACTTTTGCAATTTTTTAGTGTCCGTAATTAACTTTTATTCTCTTATCCGGTACGTGGTATCATTATCGATATCTCGAAGAACAAAAGAACGCTTCGCAATTCGTCTTTGGCAACAGTGAGATGTCTCCATTGAGACGCTTGCCGCATACAAATCAGTACTTTATTATTTAATTTGTTTAAGTTTTACCAGGCGTCAAAATATCAAACTCACACGCCCAGTTTAAAGTGAGCTCTCCAGTTCACACCTTAAACCGAAAGGTGTTTGAAATAGCGGAGGCTGTAGGAAAATGCGAGGTCTTTTTAGGCTGGAAGGTGTTATCATACATTTCGTGACGCCTGCACGCGATTTCAACCGTAATGTAATATGAACTACGCAAGATGCATACAAATTAGGTGAGGTGTGGCGATTTCTTTTTTTGAACGAAGAATGAGGTATCGTTTTTACGCTTGCCTTGGAAACGTATAAAAATGTATTATACCAACATTAGCGCAAATAAATTGAAACTTAAAGGGCTATTAAGAGTCGTTAAACACTAGGGAAAATAGTTTAAACCTCGAAGTTACAATAAAAAAACATGCAAGTCAAAACCTTACAGATTTTGATTTAAGACTTTTTTTGCATCTAGGTTCAAATATACTTATTTATATTCAAGATATTTCGCAAATATCCTGAGAGGCGATATTTATCAGTCTATCGTGATATCAACGCTAATAATTTCTCCAAAATATGCAAATATCTTGCCAAATTACGATTCATTCACAAAACCGTCTGAAATTCCCTTTCGTTCACGTTCTATTAATTGTATTGCCCAAATTAGGAAACAAGAAACTAGTTTCTGGTAGCTCGCTTGACCGTCGAGATCGAAAGTAGATGTCATAGATAGACAGATTTGAATAGGGACGAATTTAATTTTTAATCTGCGATTTGAGATTTGTTCATAATCAAGAACATGCGGAACGAATATTTGACACGGACAACATATCTATGAGGAATCTAATTAATTAGCTAAAAACATTTTATTTTTCGGAAGGACTATGCTGATAGCCGTGACCGTGAGAGGCTTTTTCAGTTTCACCGGACTGCCAGACAATAAGTGAGCGCAGATGACTCTCAACCTCAACTAAAAAAATATTTTTTTGTGTACACAGTGTGTGTAAACAGTGTTTTTAAAAATAAATTAAATGATTATAATTGTGAGGAGCGCGACACTTTTTGTAACTAATGCCTAACCTCAGAAAGAAGCTAGTTCACTTGAACTTTTTGATTGATACATCGGTCTTCAAGAGTAAATACCGTTAAAATTGATATTATTATTAAAGACGATTAAAAAGGTCAGTAAGCCAAGCCTTGATCTACTATCAATAACTAAACCAAAAGGTCAAGAAACTACTGCAGTTTTAACCCTACAAGGCTCAATTTTTTTTTAGTGCGCGACAAAAATACATTGGTTGTAATTAGTGATGAGAAGATAGGAAAAACTTATAAAAATAAAAATAAAATCATATTTTACTGAAAAATCAACTTTTTATTTTAGTTCCACATATGGTACCCTGAGCCTTAACTATAATTTTTGGTATTAATAATTAAAATTATTATTCTTAATAAAATGAAATAACTATTATCTATTTAACTTTTTTATATATTGCAATTTTATAATAAACATAATCATATGAATAATATCATAAATTTGTTATTTTTTATTTATGAAAAGATCTAAAACAATAATAATTATTATATTTATTTAGAAAAAGTTCTACGCGACATTTGAGATAAGGACGTTTTACTTTGCAACCGGGATATTTGCATCGTTGCCTTTTTTCACCCCAAATAGGAAATGCTCAAACCCATCACGTCTGACATCACGAGGAGGTAGTATTGATGTACTTGGCTCCAGGTCACCCAAAGGGCAATGGAGCGTGCTATACTCGGAGTTTCCCTGCGTAATCGAATCAGAAATGAGGAGATCCGTAGGAGAACCAGAGTGACTGACATAGCCCGCAGAATCGCTAAGATCAAGTGGCAGTGGGCGGGGCACATAGCTCGTAGAGCTGATGGCCACTGGGGCAGGAAAGTTCTTGAGTGGCGACCACGAGCCGGTAGACGAAACGTGGGTAGCCTCCCACTAGGTGGACCGACGATCTGGTGAAGGTCGCGGGAGGTACCTGGATGCGAGCGGCACAGGACCGGTCTTCGTGGAAATTCTTTGTCCAGCAGTGTAGTCCAGTGTAAAAAGTTTTGGATGGACTGATTTTTTTCGATGTCATCATCACTTTCAGCGTCAGAAAAATCTTGTTCATCTTCACTCTCTGAATGAATATTTAAGAAACCCTCAATTTCTCCATTACGCAGTCTTCTTCGCGACATTATCTGCAATAAAATCAAAATATTCATATGGTAAGTTATCATAAGTACGTAAGTAAAAACGGACACTAAAGCTCAACGTACCGTATGTGGAACTACAATAAAAATGTGATTTACTAATACGTTTACTATTGTAATAAAAAATACAACTTACCTCTGCAAAATATACACTTCTTTATAACACAGAGTATTTTTTTTCTAATCAAAACTGTTCAATAACTATTTTTTATTTATTTTTGAATTTAGACAAACGACTAACTTGTCACTTTCGTTCAAATTTCACACTGAGTGCACTACAACCAAAACACGAACGACATCTTTAGGTAAAACTTCGTATTACTACATTGCTAAATGTCAGTAGCTTCTAATAAGATGCAAAAGATGTCGCTACTAATAGTTTTATAGCTATAGGAACGATTAAAGTCGGTGTTCCACAAATGGAACTGGGTGCCTTGTAGGGTTAAACATTTTCTTTTCATAAGACACAATTATACTCATTAAGCCAACTGCAAGTCTGTCTGTCAACTTCCTTCTTGTAAATTATACTTTTGAATGTACCAGTACTACTCGGTTTCTTCCGGCAGATGTGATTTCAATGAAACTTTTGTTTAATTTTTAAAATATGTCTGAAATGTCTACAATGCATGCAATGTAAATAAATATTGGTAAAATGGTTTTGTATAAATGGCAATTTTTAAGGAGCCGTGGTGTTATTGGTAACTTTGATTTTGATTTGATTTGATTCATGTAAGTATCGATAAGAATAAAAGTAGATCCTCCAATTTGTCTTAGTCCAAGTAAAATAAAATCCCTAGATTAGATTAAACTCAAGTACAAACACCAGATTACAGATTTTTATAGCAAAAGTGTGTCTATAACAACGGCATAAGATGCCACAGTGTATAGCTTGAAGTGCCGGTTTGTACAATGTTTGCATAACTGACAGTTAAACTAACATTCAAGATTTAATTGCACTATTTTGTTAAAGAGTTTAATTATAATTAAAAGGCTCTTGAATTTGGCATAAATTATCAGTATTTATTGTTTAACGAGCAGCAAGTTTATTTGTTTAACGCAACAGCACGCGCCTCTGTTGTTTTTGATAACAGCTGATAAAAAGTTGACGGCTATAAAACTTTTAGTGAGGACTACAGAAGTTTTGTTTTCAAATACACAATAAAAATAGCTCTGAGGTCTGATACATTATAACAAAAATATAATTTAGTTAACATTATCTATATTTTTGTTTATGCAAAAATCAATCATCATTATTGAGATTTATTAACTTTTCTGTCAACATAATTTTTTATTGAATTGTTAAGATAAAAATCCTGCCATATGACAAAACCTGCTGTGTTTGATTTAAAATATTGTCCATCTTATTTCATATCCATTTATATTACCAGCCTTATTCGATATTTAGAAACCAATCCACAAATAACTAATTACCGAAACTCAAAATCAAAATTAAGTTCACTTACAAATCTTGTAATTAAGCGAATAGCTGTCTAAACGAAAAGTCCGATAGCAATTAATCGCACAAGCGAACAGGAATTAACGGTTTTTGCGCTAATTCGTTATCAGTGAACGATATTCGCTTGATAAATGACTAATTACCACAATGTTTATGCGTAAGCGCAGACATGATATTTCTATTAAGACAATTAATGGCCAGTCAATTTTGCGAGTGCCGACGGGGTGATATGTGATAGCGATAATTAGTTTGTTAAAATAGTAAATAGACTTTCAAATAAAGTTTTACAAGTGACAGTGTCATTTTATTTGAAATCATCGTTAAAACTGCATTAGAATATGTCTATGTATATTTAAAGCTATAGAAACTTAAATTTAGAGTAGGTAGGTGATCTGTCTGCCCGTTTGCCTCCTTTCATATAAAAAAGAGAAGCAAAAAAAATAGTAAGCTATTAAAGAAAAATTTAAAACAGTAAGATTAGATAAATGGATATTTACTTTTGTTTTTTAGTAACAAAATAGTGTTACTTTAAAAACGCTTTAAAATATACTTTACTAAAGTTTTATATAACTGAGTATGTTAATTATTTCGAACATAATTAACGGCTTTCTTATACAGTTGTAATTTAATTTGAATATAATTGAAATTAACGGCTTACTTATTATACAGTTTTGGTTATTATTAAAATATCCGAATCTACTGCACCTCTAGTCTATGCCCGGGATTAGGCAGGTTGCATACCAGGAGCGAGATAAGTGTACAAATAGTGTTGATGCGCCTGTCTGTCACGCAGACGGGAGCCATGATGTCAGATAGCATGAGGAAATACTTTTACTTATAATACTTACAGAAGAAAAGCACACATTTTACACGTAAAGAGAGTTAAAATTTACTACTAATAGATGAAAAACACATGTTTTATACGAAGATGATGTTTTTAAGAGAGTCACAGTCTAATAACTAGATCACATAATTAAGAAAAGTTAGCTTAAAATTGTACCAAATCAACTATTATTGAAGAGAATAAATATGCTTATCATTTCAGTATAACTTTAAAGTTGCTTTCTTATTCCCACATCAAATTAGAGGTGTAAGTTTTTAAAAACTATAACAGTAATTTTGAACTGCATTATTGAGTACAACTAATTGATGAATGAATTAGTTTTTTTACGAATGAAGAAGAAATTAAATAAATTAGGTAGGTACACACTTTTATCTCGGACAAAATTATTGAAAAACAAAATTGTGTTTTAATTTGTAATGAAATGTATTAGTGTATTTGACTACGACTGCTTAATGTAAATGTAATAAAAATGACAATAACTCAATAACGTAAATATTTCATAAACTTATGCAATGAACTATCTAATTCAAAACAAGGCTAAAGGCTTAAAATTAACGAACACTTTACGTCAATAAAGTGGTTAATCAAAGTAAATTATAATTCCCGTATTACTTAAATAAACGCTAAAAGCCTAATCAAGTTTTACAACCGCAACTATAACCACTCAACTCCATACTTCCGCAATTATAAACTATTTGCTAACTAACTAACAAGCTATAAGTACAGTTTGATTTAACTATGAAGCTTGCATCATAAAGCTCGGTCATAATAACATCGCACTGGTATGTTTACACCTTTAATGACGGTGTTTAGTTATTTATACGTGAGAAATGCTCGTACATTGTTGTTTGTGAGAATGATTGCCATTTGCATATATGAATGTTTGACTCAGTTATTGCTATGGATATCACTACACTAAGACTTTGTCAAAGTTTGATGAATATTTTAAAGATTGAAAGAGTAAAACTACTCGATCAGTCATTAGTTGTTACTTAAAATTACTGCTTTAAGTTATAGATTTTATATTTATGACATAATTTTTCTGACATCATTTTATCACTTATCCATCCCAAACTCACATAGGTATCGGTAAAAGTGTACGTAAATAGTTCCAATAATTGATATTTTCGATTCAAACTTAGGTTAGACTTAGATTCTGTGCATCAAAGATTATCTCGCAGATGTGCTGACCAGAACATCAAAGACTAAACCAATGGATGCATTTTATCATTTTTATTGTATCCCAAACTCACGTGCATGGATAAAAGTATACGTAAACAGTCTCATCAATTTATATTATCAATTCAAAAGGTTAGACTTAGTTTCTGTGCATCAAAGATCATCTCGCAGATGTGCTGACCAGAACATCAAAGAGTAAACCAGCTGTTACAGTACTCACCACCACATGCTCCCCCGTCCTCGCCTAGGCTTGCTGCCTTCGCACCAACACAGAACAGTGATCACTAGCAGCCACAGACACTTCATACTGCGATGGGCGGATCGCGATCCTACATGAGTGCGACTGTGCGCAGCGCGGTTACGTCTGAATCCGTCTGGTAACTGGGTACTGGCGAGAGCGAAGCGAGGCGGAGCCGCTCGGCTCTGGTGGGAGGCCTACCTGCACCTCCACCCGATTGGTCTCACCGCTCGGCCTTTTTTTCGGCAATCGCTGTTTAGGTCAATGGGTTGGTTTTCGGTTATGCAACTTAGATAATTTCGACTGAGGTTTTACTGAACTTGAACTTAAGCTGTACCTTTTTTGGTATCAATGAGTTTGAATCAATTTTATAAGTATACAGTGGGCTAATTCAAATGCATTTGTCGAGAGTAGAAATCGTCTGTCAAATAATTTTCTAGTAATCAATTTTGAACTGATTGTCAAGGTAATACAGTTGAAAATTGAATATCAAAGCCAGACTACGCCTAATGTCAGATCAGCCGATGGTAGATGCCAAATTTCCAATATCGCGTACGAAGACGGAGAACTTTGTCAATATAGTGGTACATAAGGGTCATAATTAGTGGATGCCGACGATTTTCGCGCTGTCATCTCAACGACTGCCCACCCTTGTCGTTAGAGCAGTCGACTGGATAGAAAGCATGGAAATAACATGGTGATTGATAAACTAGGTGCAAATAAACATATTTTATAAACACAGAATGCTTTTTGCTTAAATTTGAACATAAATTTACCATAGTATAACTTATTACACTTATGTCTGGATTTGTAAGCAGAAATATGGATAGGTACCTACTGGATGGAGTGGATGACATAGTGGATGGAGTGTTTTGTAAAACTGCAAAAAAACTTTACCACTAGCTGCTACTAACTGTAACTTACACAAACTTCTGCCGTTCACCGCTAGGGGCGCTGTGCAATCTGCCATACATTTTGTACGCACTTGGTAAGGTTAAACTTATGGTAGAGCTACAGAACTTTCATATAATAAATTATCATGCGCAAAAATTAGTCTGTTTGGGCCCGCCAAACACGGACAGTTCGAGCAATTAGCCAGTGGTCAACATAAAGGCACGGACCGCTTTTGCAGCCAGTCAACAGCTTGAATCTACCATTGATAGGTAACTGCTGGAGTAGTTGGTAGTGAAACTGCTCAACAGGTCACAATTTCATTTTCATTCAAATCAGTAGCAACATTGATTTTGAGGAAGAGGAACCACTGCTACTTTGTAATATTTGCTCGAGCAGTCAGTATAAAATATACCTGGCAACTGAAATTTCACCGTGCCGAAGTAGTCACAACTGCTCGAGCAGTACCGTGTATGTGTGTATGTAGAAATCAGTTGCAGCTAGAAGCTGTCGTAATTGTGTAAGAGTGCCTAAAATGATTTGTGTCTTAGTTTTACTGCTATAAATTTATACTACCCATACCAATATTATAAATGCAAAAGGAATCTGTCTGTCTTGCTTTCAACCGATTTTTATGAAATTTGGCATAGAGATAGTTTAACTCCCGGGAAAGGACATAGATAGTTTTTATCCCGGTTTTTGAAACAGGGACGCGCACGGTAATGTATTTCGGTGACAGACAAAATTCCACGCGGGCGAAGCCGCGGGCGGAAAGCTAGTATAAGTATTATAACCCATGCTTAGAAAGGCACGATAAATGTTGGTCTGGGCTAATATCTCTTTTCGTCATTTTCAAAGGCTTTACAACAGTTTTTAACTGTATTATCACATTGTAACACCTATATTACTATTATGGAAGCAATAAACGTATTGAGTATTGAGTATTTGATAAAATCTAACATTAAGATTGACCCCTTCCCTCGCACACCCACATCTCTCCACCTAGATTAAATTATTGTCATTATTTACTGTGTTCATTTGATTTGGTGCATAATCTGAAAACCATTTAAAGATTTAACCATTTACAATGAAAATAATTAGCTCGAATTCGTATAGTTTTTTTTATTTGTCATTTTTGACAATTAGTGTAATGTTTTATAGTTCCAAAATACTGGACTGTCCTGTCGATGACATTGACAGTGGGGCGCCACCGTCAATACCGGATCGCTGGTTCAGATTTTTGCCATGTTGGAAACCATATAGTTGAACGATGGTAGCGCCCCCCTGTCATTGAGTTTGGCGGGACAGTTCAGCGTGGGTCATCTATAAATAAGACCGAAAATGATACGATTTTCTTTATGGTTTTTGTATTAGTTTGTTTTTAAAATTCACTTTATAGTAAATTACAGATAAATCCAGATTTAATCACAGTGTTATTTATTAAACTAGCTGTGCCCGCGACTTCGTCCGCGTGGAATAATGACTTTGGGTAGGCACTTTTAATAATTTAGTCTAATTATTTTACAAATAGCTTTTGCCCGCGACTTCGTCCGTGGAGAAGTCGAAAACGTTCTCATACGATTATTTTTAAATGTTTTAACGTTATTATCTAAATGTTTAAATACTTTTAAAATATAAAAATCAGGTTAAATAAACATGAAAATATTTTTTTCTTATATTTTATGAATATGCAGCTCGGCCTTTGATCCGGTGAAAGTTACTCGGTGGTATTATTTTTTTACAACGAAATCGAAAACTACACCTACCGCAGTATTATTGGTAAACTTTTTTTTATATTTTCCTACGGGTGCTAGAATCACCAAGCTTCCAGCATGCCACTGGCCGTGGGAGAAGGAGCTTTTCCTCAAGACTACTCCCACTACCTCAAGGGCCTCCGCCAAAACTCTCGCGCGAAAATGAGTTTATGTATACAGCGCAAGCAGGTGCCCGCGGCATGACTTTCATGCATTACTATGCATTGTTGGGCGAGCGCACGCAGCGGGCACCCACTCCGAGGTTAAGTGGAGGCCCCTAGAGTATGGTAGTCGTTAACATGACGTCATGATTGTAAAAAAATGCACTAATGAGTAATTAATATCAACTTTGAAGCAAATCACCACTAAAATAACTTTCTACCCCTTTTTAACATAGTTAGGGGGTGCATTTCACTAAAATACGAAACACGTCTTCCATTAATTCTGTTATAGAATGCTTATGCAAAATTTTAAGTAGATTGGACGAAGGAATCTCGTTATTTCATACAAACTTTGCCCCTCCTTTTTACCTCCTTAGGGGTAGAATTTTGGAAAATCCTTTCTTATCAGATGCTTACGTCATACAAAGAACACACCGTACAAGTTTCAGGTCTTTACGATCAGCGGCTGTGCATTGATCCATCAGTAGCGCGCGTAGTACCTACTTGATCATTATTTTGCTGCGATGTGATTTTAAAACTGGGATATCTCCTAAGATATTTATTGAAATCGAATGGTGTAAAGGGCAAGAATGTTTAAAATTAAATACTTGTGGTGAATAATTTATTTATTTGGATAAGGATTAATATCATGTTTATAAAAACACCTTCGCAAATAATGCATTATTTTAAAACAGATTTTTTTTTGCATAAAAATGGTTACTATGAGCCAACCTTAAAAGATAGACATATGCTACCGCGGACTTTTTTAAAGAGCTTTTAAAGGGGAACAATCCTGTCATACATGATTTTTGCGAAACTTTAACCGTTTACGCAGCATCAGCTCTCAAAAGGTAAAAATTCATTGATTTGAAATATTCTTGATTGGTGCTCCGCTCCTATTGGTCTTAGCGTGATGATAAATAGCCTAAAGCCTTCAGGAACTAACGGGCTATCCAACACAAAAATAATTTTTCAAATCGGTCCAGTAGTTCTTGAGATTAGCGCGTTCAACCAAACAAACAAACAAACAAACAAACTCTTCAGCTTTATAATATTAGTATAGATATACCTATATATAAAAATGTCTTCATTAAAGTAAATATATTATGTAATTTTAACAGAGGGACTTATATTAGGCTGTCTTTACATAACTAAATTATTATTTTATAGCTCTAATGTAAACTTTCATCAATCATTCCTCCCTCCAATCCAATGACATATAAAAACATCTTAAAGATGACCTAAACTCTATGCCTAAACTGAACTGTCCCACCAAACTCATTGATAAGGGGGCGCTACCGTCGTTCAACTATATAGTTTCCAACATGGCAAAAATCGGAACCAGCGATCCGGTATTGACGGTGGCGCCCCGCTGCCAATGTCAAGGTTTTATTTCTATCATATTTTTTTTACCACCAAAACTGTCAGATGCTATTTTTCAAATAGCCCTATCCTACTATTTGATACAAAATCTAACGAAATGAATACTTTACATTTCTTGTGGGCTGCCCACAGGGAAGAATTGCGGAGAAGGCGGAAAATGCGAGAATTAGCCAGAATATATGAAGAAAATTTTGAAGACATGCCAGAGCTTCTGTTCAGGCAACGTTACAGGCTTAACAAAGGCCAATTTCAGGAGCTTTGTCATATATTGAAACAGGAAACCTCTTTGCGGGGAAATACAATAATTTCTCTGGAATCCAAGGTTTAATATCTTACATAATATTATTTAAATGTGAAAGTGTGTGTGAATGTATGTTTATGCGAGTATAAAGATAAAGATACATTTATTTGTTCAAACATGTGTAGGTACCTACATAAGGTGTTAAGTCAGCATTTAAAATGGTATCAACATGTCTTACCTTTGCGGTGTACAAATTAAAATTAAATTAAAAGAGTATTATGAATGTTACTCTTTCACGCAAAAACTACTGAAGGGATTTTGTTGAAACTTTATAGTATTATTGTATAAACGTCATAATAACATCCTACTAATATTATAAATGCGAAAGTTTGGATGTCTGGATGTCCGTATGGATGTTTGAGTTTGTTACTCTTTCACGCAAAAACTACTGAACGGATTTTAATGAAACCATACAGTATTATTTTTTATAACACAGAATAACATTATAGGCTATAGGGGTAAAACAGGATCCACGCATACAAAGTCGCGGGCGGCCGCTAGTGCCCAATATATTGTTTGGATAAATTATCTATCAAATTATTATCTTCTTAGTTTCTTCTCCCTTTTCTTTATTTTAAGAAATGCTGTCAAAATATCTGATTACTTAACTAAAACTTGTAATATTGTTTAAGATGAGCTGCCTGCAGGATCTGTTGCAACAGCCACTTTTCTGGAGCATTTTAACAATTTATTTGATTTACATAATGCGCATGCATTCACCAGACTGGCAAGAAGGGAAGCAATCAGTGTGTATAATATTAATTAAAAGATTTTGTTTAATAGAGAACAGAAGGTTCTCCACTGAATCTGCCTAGTAAAGGCTGCCAAAAAAAAATAAAAATATTAAAAAATTCATACCTCCTTGTTTTATTGAAGCAGCTCTATAATGTACATTTGTTTAGTTTTGAGCAAGTTAGAGCAGTTAAGCCATAAAATTTGTTTCTTCATAACTTCTTGCTTTAAATTAAATGAATGAATGAATAAATAAAACTTGAATAATTGTGAAAGAACTGCGCTGCCCAGACAGTAGATTTATTAAATTAGTTATAGCTTTCGATGTTTAGGTTTCACAAATTGAATACCTTACTATGAAGTTTTCACAGTTATATCCTAAATCCTCTCAAAATTTGGTTGTGTTGGATGAGTTTTTTGAAAAGATCACTCTGTCCAGGGATATCCGTAACCGAAACTTTCGGTTATCCGAAACCGTAACCGATTTAAAAGTTTCGGATGTAGGCAGTTTTAATTGTTTTTGTATAGCATTATATGTAAAGGCAAAACAGTCTGATTTACCTTTATAATGCCATCTAGTATAAATTTATATTATTTATTCGATGTAAAGTGTGCGGCCATGAATGAACCGAAAAAAATATCCGTAACCGAAACCGGTATAATATTATTCCTATATCCGTAACCGTATCCATAACCGAAACTACATAATATCCATAACAGCCCTAAGTAACTCAGTCCACACGCACATGGCTCAAGGGTATAGGTATTTACAGCTTAATTACTATCCATTCGCTTTAAGTTTGCCGCTGGCGATATGACGTCACTCGAAGGGAAAGGTCTATAACTATAACAAACTATATTTAGAATGTTTTTTATTTATTAATATTGATAAGAATTGTGTATTTGCATAAAATAAGACACATTAATTGCGTTTAATCACTAACCGATTGCCTTGAATCGGGGTTGGGGGAGGGGACGCGCGTTTAGTTATGGAGTAGTGTCGATGGGAATGAAGATGTATGGTCCTTATAAATAACCCATTACCCAGGACACTACTGGCTTGGTAGTGTAGAAGGGAAAAAATATTCCCCACGACACTACTGGTAGTGTGGTTTGTTGGTGCGGTCGGTCAGAAGGGCGGCAAACTTAGCGCGAACGGGTAGTATGTGAGCCATTCCACACGTGTACATAGGTACGAGTAGTACCTATGGCATGCTATGCTAATAATAATTATTATTGTCTTTGCAACACGTCTAGCATAAATATGTAGGGTATACCTACTAGGTAAAAATAGGTGATTTATTGTAGGGCTTTTGTTCACACGGAAAAAATGACAAAGTTTTTAGTTACTTATCAAATAGGTAGTAGTAACATATATGTAGAAAACAGGAACTTAGATGCCAACGAAAGAAAATAGGCTATCAAATGTTGTTTTGGGGACTTACCTATATAAAAATATCACATTTAAAAATTCATACCATTTGTTGTTATTTAAAAAACAATGTCAATTTTGACGATTAACTGAAAGTCTATTATCTATGAATATAGTAGCGATATATGGTATCCAGCGGCAATGGCAGTGCAAAATTTTGACAATGACTGTAGTTATCATACTTCGAGTTTGTCCATGGAGACGGCAAAAGTCCTTTAGTTGGCCATAAAGTAAACTTAACGAAAAATGTTACTTAATTGATACCGAGGCGCAACCTGGAAGCATTGCTAAGTGTGCTCCTCGTTACTGGTTCATCGTTCGTCATCGTCATTGTTCGTAAAAACCGGGTCGCGGCAGGCAAATAATAAAATTAGTCTTATGTCTTCTCCCTTATTAACTTCGATGGATAAATAGCTAAACCTCCTTGCGCGTAACTGACGTTTGTTGGAAAACCGATTTTTTCAGGCCATCGGATTTTAATTTCAAAAGTCATTGACCAATCCCAGTTCATATAATAACTATTATGACGTTTTCTATTGGCCAAAAGATTTAACTCTCTAAAAATCCGCGTGCAACCATATCCTGCTTAAATATTGTGCACTTTATTGAGCACAGATTAAACAAGCTAAATGACAAATAGAATAGATTGAAATGACAGATTGCACTTGAATTACCCTACAGATTTTGTCTTCGATCAAGATGCTGATGGTGATTTTATAATATCAAATTCTTAGCTCAACAAAATTAATCGAATTCGATAATTATTTTTATACAAGCACCACGGTATTCCAGTTTAATTTAATTGCGTAAATTACAGCCTTAATTGTGTGTAAAGCGATTAAAAAGGATTAAAAGATGGCTGCGACGATCGAGTTTTTACTGAATTTGCAATTAGAAGTGGCTTCATTAAATCCTCTTTCAAGATGTATGAATATGCTATCATTGCAAATGGTCCCCGATGTAACTAGTCTATCGTGTTTTTATTGTCATTTTATTCCGTTAATTTTAACTTAGGAATAATTATATTCAGTTTAGAATAAATTGATCGCTAAGATCCAATTACACGGCTGTCTTTAAGTTAATTAATGCTGATGTTATTTTACATTAAGATATAGGAAAAGTATTAGATAAAGTCTATCATTTGTGATTCAGCAGATAAAACATAATAATATTTTCTTTTAATAAATTTTAATAATTATTTATAAATTCAAAAACACAAGCATAAAAATCTGTCAATAAACTCGCTCGGTCTCTATCGGGTGCCAATAAGTGAGAGGGACAGTGATATTTTTCCAACATCGTTGTGATTCCCGGCGCATGAGTCACGCGGTGGGAGGGGCGCGGCCGGCCAATCAGGCGGCGGCGCGTGCGTCGGACTTCGCCGCGCGACCACGTGGCTTGCGCCTACGCTACCCTGGCCGGCGAGAAAAGGATTCGAAATTTGAAAATCCAAAAAAATATTTTTCAAATTATTTTTTTTTAAATGCCAGTTGCTTTTGAGAAAAGAACTTATAATTGAAAAATATTACATGCAACCTGTTTAATGGTACGTGAATACAATCTCCTGTGGACTATTGACAAGCCAATGCGATAGGTACAGTACAAAAATATTAATGTTAATTTACCAAAATTCAAAATTAAAAAATACACAACTGAAATCTTTTACATTTCCAAAATTTTTTAGGTTATTTTTATTAGAAAAATAACATCAAACCCAATTTTCCAAAATTGTAACTAGGTACTTAATTTTACTTCATAATCACCATATTTTTATTGTACTACGAAACAATTGCTACGAGTACTACGTGTACTACGACACGTACGCGCTCCTTTGTTGGTAAAGACATCAACGCGGGCGGGCGTAATTTTATCATCAACTAGCTTTTGCCCGCGGTTTCACCCGCGTGAAGTTGAGTTTGTCACAGATCGCCATAAATTATAGCCTATATGTTATTCTGGGTTATAAACATTAATACTGTAAAATTTCATAAAAATCCGTTCAGCAGTTTTTGCGTGAAAGAGTAACAAACATCCAGACATCCAGACATCCAAACTTTCGCATTTATAATATTAATAAAGTAAGATAAGATTTAATATAAGATATACTGACTATGGCACATCAAGCTTTATAATGTAATCTTATGTATGTAATAGATGCCATTTTTCAACAAAATTTATCGGCAATTAATCCTTAAGGTAAAAAATAATTAAATAAGGCCGGGTTTCATCATCTTCCTTTATCTTTAACAAACGTCAAAAGTCTATCAAACTCCATACCATAAGCACCAGCTATGGTTAAAATAAGGTAGTGCAACTCAGCCTAATTGTAGTTAATTGTTGATAAGTATGAAGCAATATACTTTACAGAAACGAAATTAATAAGAACTATCTATTTCCAATAAATTTAAACAGCCTTTTAAAATAAATGCCCTCATTTGATTTATGTGAGTTTAAGTAGGTTTTAAAGTATCTTGTAATTTTTTTCACCCCATCAAGACCCCTCGCTCTGAAAATATGACACGTGCCGTCGAAAACACGTTTCATGCACGTGGATGTTGACGTGGCATGCTTAATTGCAAACCCTTGTAAAAGTAAGAATGAACTGGAAGCCAGATGTTTGTTTTTTTACAACTTTATTGTGTTTTTTTATAGAAGACTTTTAAATGAAGCTCTTAAGTTAATATAGTGAATTTAAATACGTATAATATTGAATTTAAAAATAAAAGTACCTAAAAGGATGCTTAGCTTTATCTGAAATCTGAGAAGAATTTAATATTTAATCAATTTATGTTGCTACTAGCTTTCCGCCCGCGGCTTCGCCCGCGTGGAATTTTGTCTATCACAGAAAAACTTTATCGCGCGCGTCACTGTTTCAAAAACGGGGATAAAAACTATCATATGTCCTTTCCCGGGACTCAACCTATCTCTATGCCAAATTTCATTAAAATCGGTTCAGTGGTTTAAGCGTGAAAGTGAGACAGACAGACAGACAGACAGACAGAGTTACTTTCGCATTTATAAAATTAGTATAGATAGTATAGATTAAGGTGTCTTCATTGGCAATCGGATTCTTACTGTGCATATGTATGGAATAGTAAGACAATTTCTACCGAAACAGCGATTAATAAAAAACAAGTTTCCAATTTATAAGTACCCAATTCGATTCTAAAGCCAGTCACTGTCCGTCACGGCTCAATGCAGTTTCTCCAGCTGACGACAAAATTCCAAATAATTCCAATAAACCCCCATAAATCTCTCCAACTCGTGCCAACTGTAACGGAACAATACAGTAGCGTTTGAATTGACAATTAGAGAAAATCAGCAAACTAAATACTTGATTTGACACGCCATGAACGTTCTCTGGAATTCCTTAATAGCGTCCATCCAATATAAATCTCAATTTTCTGGAACAACATTCCCGACCACCTATTTATACTCTTATGTCTTTCACAATAAGGTTGAAATTCGATAGGTTTATTAGCAGAGCTTTCATTCATTGAGTGAAACAGAAGTACAAGGTACAAAGGGTACCGTGAAATCTACACTAGTGAACAAGGACTCATTACGGCCGTTATACAAACTTGGACGTCGCAAATTACTTTTAACTTTATACTTTACGAAAGAAGGCTTAAATTGGAGTAATAAAATAAGAAAGAGTAGCAAATTTCTTCACGGTTAGGGTTTCTGCTCGAGCTTTCTCGAACTCGAGAAAACTCGAGAAATTTGGCTTCATTCGAGACGAGAAAAAAATTACTGGAGCTCGAGAATTCTCGAGTTTCGATTTTGAAGCTTTAATATTCTTGAAAGCCTTTTTTCTTAGACAAAAGAAAGTTTTTAATTATTTAATAGGTCAACGTTGCTTTTAGACTGGCCTAGTCTTTCCTTTTTTAACTGATTTGATTTGCAAGTAATGATCTCAATCGAAACTAAGTAATAATATTCAACAACGAGTATGATATAATTATTATGTATGTTTAACTCTGCTTACTGATATAAAGACTGAAAAATTTGTTAACTAGACAGTTACCTTACCTAACAGACGTTAGGTTAGGTACTCGTGCCTCCTCGTAAAGTTTATTCAAGTCGTTATCTGTGATAAATTTAAAAATTTATAAAAAAGTTTTTTTTGTTCATAAAAAAAAACTATTTATAGTAATTTTGCTATTTGGACTTGTGTTCTTTAGAAAACAAGTGATTCAATTGTAGCTCCAGATTTTTATTGTTATTTATCCTTAAATTACACGCGACTTTATGACTTTTGTTATGATTATTAGTAAATATTAATTATGAAAGAAGATTTAATTTTTTGTTTCTTTCTTTACCAAAATAAGTGGTACTAAATTCTAATATTGATTGTTGTGCATAAAAGTAAGTATATTAGATAAAAAAAACCTGTTTTTAATAAATTTCAACCGATTTCAGCAGTTTTCATTAAAAGACTCGAGACCCGAGAAAACTCGAGACTTTGGCCTCGAGAATTCTCGAAACTCGAGAACAAAAATAAGTCGAGAAATCAGAAACCCTATTCACGGTTGAGTGCGTTTCAGGTGTTAATAAACAATAGTGTTTTTAATTGTATTCGGACCTAATAATGTCTTAAGTAAAGCATTGTTTTCAAGTACAATGCGCTATTAATGCTCATTCAGCACTTAATTGTGTAAAAGCTGACCGCAGATTATTTATGATTTTGTTTCTGGAGTGTTTTTATTTAATTCAGTCGTCATGTTGAGTTAATTTTGAACTTAAGTTGATATACTTAAACTCAATAAATATTTTAACTTTTTATTGGGACTGATGCTGCTTTTGACCTCCTTTGACTTGATGGTAAATTAATGATCATGTGCTTCAAGGTAGAGCTTTTTCAGTAAAATAATGTATTCTAACAATACCTATATTAGTAGTTAGATAGATAGTTGTAAGATACATTTTTCTATGCTCTTGAATTCCGAATAACAAAAATGGAAACAAATTGCATGGAAAATAATTGCGGCATTGTCAAAGTTTCATTTTTATTTTCTGCTATTTAATCCGTTCTTTAGGAGATATTTTATGCCTCGAAAAAGCAGTCATATCCAAATCGTCACAAAAGAAGGTAAATTTTTATTTATGCTAATGTTTATCTACTTATAGCTTGCCATTCTCTTAAATGGCACCTCTTTATCTCACATTTTGCATCGCCATAGCATCCTAAAGCTTAACTAAACAACAGCTTACTGCCAAAAACAAATACTAACAAACAGTGATTCATTTAACACTAAGGGTGCTGGCACACAGAAGCATAGTTTCTGAGAGCACAAGTAAACTAAGCAACAAAATTCATACCTGAATATTTATTTGTGAAACCACCCTAAAGTTCTTATCACGTAACGAAATTTCAAGATAGCACGCAATTCCAAACAATGATAAATATTAGAACCAATTGCGTTCCAAAATCGACTATTAGCGGTTTCGAACAAGAATGAGTTTGCGTTGGAAAATTGACCTTACTATCTCATTGTTAGATGTAAATATCGTTTTATTGTATTTGCGGACAGGTTTCAATGGCCACCATTGACTCGGTGTGGTCCTCCAACGGGGAGGCTTGTGAAAAGACCCATCCGCCCCTCGGGACCGTTTTATGGCGATGACAACTATGTAAGTAGCTGGTGGTTATCGGTAGTGATGTGATAACACCGAATTTCGAGGCCAACGCTGGATAAAACTAGTTGAAACCCGTTGCGTGTAAAGCTCTTAAAATATTTGTAAAAAAAAAATCAAAAGCATAATAAAATATTACGCAAATTTTCTATTCATCACCATCATCTGACTGTAGATTTCGAATAACCTTGAATAAAAATTACACGCTCATTGAACAGTGTTTTAAAATGAAGTTTAGTATGGAAATGTCATTTTAAACAGTGTTCTAGAAGCTTATATACTAATAAAAGGGGTAATTTTAAGCAAAATTCAATACACATAACTCTAAGAAATTATAAGCAATGCAAGATTTGAGTTACTATCTTAGACACACGAATAGCAACTTACTCGTACATTAAATTAAGCTTGCACAATACATGCAATTCAATAATTAATTACTTATTAGATGATGAGTTAAAGTTTGCGTCTTATGTGCTTATCATAAATGTATGATAATAATGTTTATTATCATCATCATTAATACTACGTATTTGGTCACATGTGATTCACAAGGGCCTATCAAACTATTTCTTAGCGTGTTAATTTTGACATAATGTCCCGTTTTAATTTAAATTCAAGTAATTAAAGGCTTGACCACAATGTTCATAAGTATTATGAATATTTGTAACATGCAACTAATAATTTGAATTTGTTCTTAAGATATAGAATACTAGCTGACCCAAAAAACGTTATTTTGCATCTAGGCGTGAGAAAAATAGTTAACGTCCTATTCTCAGACCTTCTGAAAAACTATTCGAATACCAGGCACATCACTAGCAACTGGTAGTTGCATAGAATTGTGAAGACAACGCCAAATTCGTCACTTACTGATGATCGGTCTATGACGAGGCGGTTTACGAATGGACGTGTCATCACCGCTTCAACTCGTCATTTCATGCTCTCTGATTTGGATGGGAATGGAAATATTTGGGAATGGAATCATTTAATTGTTGGATTATAATAAAAAAAGATGATCAAACACGACTAAGATTTAATATTGGTTCTGTTGTGACATTATTAGTGATATGAGTAAGTCGAAGGTTTTTTAAATCTAGGTAGATACATTTCTGAAAATTCTAAAATGTATTTTTTCCATATAAGCTCCATCTTAGGTATATCAAAGTTCGTAGTGTAGATTTTAATCAAATCAACAGATGAACAGATCCAAACCAAAAATAATCTGAAAAAAGTCTGAATGTAACTGAAATCTAGGTATTTTTACTAAAGATGAGTATAATACTCTTTTTCTTCTCGTGAAAGATGTCAATGTTATTAAGGACAATTATTAGAACCGAGATGGAAGGCGTAATCTAGAAGGTACCTTTGCCCTTCAGACGTATACAAAACATCATTCAATTAAACTATCATACATAACATCGTAACAACATACAGAGTGGCACGTCCACCTACAAGGTGGACCGACGACATCGTAAAGGTAGCAGGGAGGCGCTAGACGCAGGCCGGCCGCTACCAATCGATCAACGTGGAAAGCATTAGGGGAGGCCTATGTTCAGCAGTGGACGTCCTATGGCTGAAATGATGATGATGATGATCATACATAAATGCGAAACAATTTTTAAATCAAGCTCCCTCCTTTTAAACCCTCCTCACCACAGACAGTCAACGCTACAACTTATTCCATTGACTAAAACTACATTTAGTTCACAAAATCACCAGATTCTTGTTTTTTGTTCTCTGCCCGTGAGTCAGGCCGATATTATAATGCTATTAGCCTAGATGGACGATATATCACTCGGGGGCGGTGATTTTATCGCTTTAAACACGTATGAGGATCGAGGATGTCTAATTTTTAGGGTTCTGTGAGGAAAATGGCGAAGCCTTTTTTTGGGATGGACTGTCCCGATGAAGCGCGGCGAAGCCTTTGGCGCATGGGATTGGTACAAAATGTCTACGAGTGAATTTCTTTGTTGGTAAGGTACAGAAATGAATATGTATTAAATCAACGTTCAGTAAGTTAATATGGAATCCGTGGGCATCCCATAAAATAGTTCTTATCTGTGAAGCAAAATTGCTTACGGCCCGTATTCACAAACGATGCTTGCTTAAGTGAAGCAGTAAATTGAACGCATAGCACTGAATAGAGCTCTGTGATTGGTTCGTGTGTCACCCTGTGCGTCTACGCGCACTGTGAGACCTCATAGTAATGTTTGTGAATACGGGCGTTATTCTAAAATACCTACAAAGTTGCCAATATTTTTTGTCATCTGTTGACTTCAAAAGGGAGTCATATTTATTATCGCCAAGTTAATAATTCTTTACCAATCTGTAAACAGCAATATAAATAAAAAATTTAATTATGCCAATATGATGGAAGTATTTACAGCTCTACAATAACTTTTGTCGCAGTTGGGTAAAAACGGTAGACAGAACCACTGACTAATCCACTAAACACACATCAGACATTTTTTTATTAACGTTTTTGCAACATCAGAAACAATGTTCGGCACATTAATAGGTTGTTTGGCCCTAACGCGAAATGAATTCGGTCCACGAACGAATGTGTCTATGGTTTATGTGCGAGCATTTGATGTCCCACGGTGACCACTTCGGAGGTCTGAGCCTCTATTGGGTGGTATACTAGGCCTCTTTGATTTGTAGATTTGGCTTCTAAGACCGATGGCTATATTACGGGTTTAGCGGCTAATTCCAAAATGTCAGTGAAAACCGCAACCTAAACGCTCAAGTTTGTGAAGATGGATAGATATTTGTTAACCCTTTTTACGTATAAAGTACTATTTAGCTTATCGGAATATTAATTATTAAAATCAGATTAAGAACAGAAACTAGGGAGTAAGCCAGAATCCAAATTCCTCTGTTATATGCAAGCAAAAGAGTTCTCACTGTAAACCACTTGAGGTTGTAGGTATACCTGTATATTTGGTCACTTATGACTGAACCTCGTATAATGAATATTGATACCTTAAAAAAGAATTTAACCCTTTACCTACGGGCCCTTGGAAACCCAAAGTCGTGTCACAATACGGGGTATTTTAACCTATAAAATTGTTTGCTCCACTTTAAATCAAGATATTTTAAAAAGTATGAGACTTACGGTATTGAAATTTGGAATATTATATTCTGCAACTAATGTAGTTTCATAATTACAAGCGCATTTTACACTTAATTTGCAATTTTATTGTTTTTTTTTGTCGTAAACCGTGATTTAGTATTGGCTTTGCCAAAATAACAATAGATGCCACCCGTATTGAGAAGTGACTTTTGACTTGGCAACTATAGGTGCCTCCCGTAGGTAAGAGGTTAAATATTTTGATCTAACATTTGAAAACCAACTCGCGATTAAGTACAGTCTACACCAAAAGTAACACACTTATCACTTTGTATCAAGACTCAAGAGTCAAAATTAATCCGGATGTTCGCTACAAACTATACCAGAACCTGGCCTGGAGGCATCAAACGAAAACAAAATCGCTTCCGTTAGGCCCGCCGCAAAAACAGGCACATCTCGGAGTATAATTACTTGACCACCATCTTGTTGAGGTCGTGACCTTGGATGAACTGACATTATGGCAGGTAAAGATGCTGTAAAGAAGAAAAAACGTGCTCCTGGCAACACATTGTCTTAAACAAATTATTCATTTTATTTACTCACCATAAATATTGGGAAGCACGCATTAAAAACGTATTCAATCAAGCTGTTCGAACTTTGGTAATAGGTATTTTTAGGATAGCAACAAATAGGACAACAAAATATGCTTTCTGACACTGCCTACCTATATAAAGTTTTCACACAAAGATCTATTACGCTACTGAAAAATTAAAATTAAAATTAATTCTGCTGTATCGGAGTGCTCTACTCTAGACAAAGTAGTCGCTCCGCCACGTAATTTTTTTAAAAGATTCTTTGCTTCGTGAAACAATTACGTAAAGGTAGGTAAGTTCGTAGGAATCCAAGTCTTAGGAAGAAAATACTCATAGGCCAAACATAACGCTCTACTCATTATTTAGGTACCACCTGAATTCCGTCACCTATGTTTTACAAATAAATTATTTGATTTGATAAGTATGTATTTAGTTTGCCATCGACATTTTTGATATGATACAAATCTACTGAATGCAGCATCGAGTAGAATTTTAGTCACTCCAATCATATTCTCATGCCCCGCGGCCAGAATAGCCTTATTAAAGGATTTTTAGAATTCCTGCACTGCAACGATTAAATTTGAATTTGTTGTGACGGCAAAAAACAACTGTATCATGAATTATAGTGTTTTTGATTAATATATCAGGACCAGACAAGTTGCGGATCAAAATAATTAGTCTGACCTCAAATATCGCTCGCAGTGATTTATACCGGTTATTATAACGTTTATAGTCAACAAACCATTTTTATTATGATAAACTAGCTGTTACTCGCAGCTTTGGTTGATGGACAATGTTTGAAAAATAATATTAAGATTTTAATTTTTAAAAACATTTCGTCCAAAGCCTGAAAGGGTCATGTGTTGAATTTTTGATCCAATGGTTTGACTATCAGAAGGTAGCAACGTATTTTCCGAAAACTCACACTCGCACCCTTGTCTAAGCAATACCTAAATTTCCGTACATCATAGGGCGCGAGGAGCCCTTGATCCAATCTATTCGATGGCTAAAGCCATGTTAACACGTATGACATAACACTAAAGTCCTTAATCCCACACGATAAAAAACCCGTAACTGCAAACGCCTACGTCGCCAACACTGTGGTACAACATTACGTGCATCCAGAACAAACTTGACAAACCCCGACAGCGAAATACATATTCATTCGCGTAATAATTTTACGAAGCGTATCTTTCCGTGGAAGATAAGTCGCAACATCCCCGGAGCAGGGGGCCGGGGGGCCGGGGGCCGGTGGGCCGGGGGGCCGGAGGGCCGGAGGGCCGAAAGGGCGCAATAAAGTAATTGATCTGTCGAGCCCCGCGGTGGACCACACCGTGGACGCTTGAACACGTTATATTGCGACCGTGCACTTGGTAGACTGATGAAAATGGGTAGAAAGACTCAGTATTAAATACAATCTGTCAAAGTAGTAACATAATTCGTGAAGGTACGTCGCATTGCAACATCCCTGAAGCAGAGGACCGGGAGACAGGAGGGCCGATGGCCGGCCGAGGGTCGGGAACTCGCAATGAGTAATTGATCTGAAATAACATCAATTCAAATGGAAATCAAAATACTTTATGAAAAACATTGTAATAAATTTACCGAAGTCTATAGCAGAAAACAGATAACTTTTTGTAAGTGATTTAATAATGTTTGAAGATTAATGTTACAATTAACCAAATTATATGTTTCATAGCAGATGCATTTTTTCCATTGACGATGACTCTTCCATCTTCATTGGTGACGTCAATAGATTTATAGGAACTGACAAATATGGCGCGTCATAGAAGTGACGTCAAATGGTCAAATTCTTTGTTTAGTAGCTACGTTGCTTTGGGCTTTCCCCGCTATAAATTTTATTGTTGCACAATTAGGCTCTAACAATGGATGACTCATAGACCATCCAAGGGCTCTACAAAATATTTCAAAAAGTTACAAAGCTTTAAAAGTGCCTGTTTTTGAATAAATGTGGATCTTCCCAAGTCCCAACACAGGTGAAATCTTGCATATAGGGAATTTCCTATCACAAAATATCTGTCATAGACTAAGGTTAAGTTACACTACCTTACTTTACCGTTGATTTATGGTGTTTGACAATCTTTTGACGTTTGTTATGTTAAAGAAAGGTGATGCAACTCAGCTCGCTCGTTTCAGCCAAATGACGTCCTCTGCTGGACATAGGCCTACCCCAAGTATTTCCAAAACGACCGGTCCTGTGCCGCCCGCATCCATTCACCTCCCGCGACCTTCACCAGATCGTCGGTCCCCCTTTTTTTGTCGCGGAGGAAATGCTTTGCGCATTTTCACCACTGCCGGGGGACAGGGTGGTGTGTGGAACTCCCGGCGCCCTGAAAAGGGCGCTGCTCCGTTCTGAAAAGGTCGGAGTATATTCACTAAAACCTCCGCGGCGTTCCGTCATCGCCCGAATGGGGGTGTCGCGAGTATCCGGCCGACTTCCGCGAATCGTCGGTCCCCCTAGTAGGGGACCTGCCCACACTACGTCCTCCGGCCCGTGCTGCCGCCTAAGTTACTTAAGTATATTTTTCTATTTTAATTGACTTGACATGAGTCAACTAAATATAATTCCAAGCGGTCTATCTAGTAACTCAGCTGGCTACACAGCGGGCGCGGGTCGCGGCAACAACAGAACACATTTTAACATAATTAAGACGCGTCCGAGTTCGCGCGGGCTGCGCGCGCGCACGTCTGCTTTATATGCAAACAGCCGTAAAACGACGCTTTTATACATTTAGTATAAAATGATGATCAAATATGAAACAATTTAATTTCAATCTTAATGAAATAAAATTAGGAAAAATTCGAATCGGTTTAAACATAGAAGTTCAAACTTTGATAGGCATGAATTTAAGCTCAGTTTGGATTACGTTTTTAATTTTATATTTGATTGGAGCCTTTGACTTAGGGTACGTGTAGTTCATAAAAATCAGGCATTACAAAGTAAGTAAAGTCTAAAAATAAAATATTCGATCAGATTCAGTAATGTCAGGGCTATTTATAAAAGGGCAAAAGTGACCCATCCAACTTTAGACCTATATCGATACTACCTGCGCTCAGTAAAATATTTGAAAAAATTATTTTCAATCAACTACTGTCTCATTTTAACTTAAATAAACTGTTTCATGAAAAACAATATGGGTTCACAAAAGGGAAAAGTACGACCGATGCAGGGGTTGCTCTTATCAAACACATTTTCGATGCTTGGCAGGAGAAAAAGGATGCTATTGGTGTATTTTGTGACTTATCGAAGGCGTTTGACTGTGTTGATCATCAAACTCTGTTATTTAAGCTAGAACATTATGGCGTATCAGGCAAGGCCTTAAGCCTATTACACTCTTACCTCTCAGACAGATTACAAAAAGTAAATATTCACGGAACTAACTCTTCGGGCGCCCCCCTAAAAATGGGAGTGCCCCAAGGCTCAATACTGGGACCATTGCTCTTTCTGATTTATATAAATGATCTACCTTTTTATTCAAAGGACCTTTGTGAGATAGTATTATTTGCTGATGACACTTCTTTAATTTTTAAAACTGACAGGCGTCAGGAAATATTTGACGACGTGAATAATGCTCTTTCCAAAGTATTAGACTGGTTTACAACTAATAATTTGCTATTAAACGCAAAAAAAACTAAATGTTTAAAATTCACTATGCCTAATGTCAAACAAGTTAATACTAATATTACAGTAAATAATGAACGCATTGAACTGATAAACTCTACTGTCTTTCTAGGTATTACCCTAGACTGTAAATTACAATGGGGCCCCCATATTGCTGCCTTGGCGGGAAGACTTAGTTCAGCTGCCTTTGCGGTGAGAAAGATCAGAAACTTGACTGATGTTGAAACAGCAAGGCTTGTATATTTTAGTTATTTTCATAGTATTATGTCTTATGGTCTTTTACTGTGGGGCTCAGCAGCAGACATAGAATCAATTTTCATTTTACAGAAAAGAGCTGTTCGGGCAATATACGGTCTTAAACCACGTGACTCGCTTAGAGAAGTTTTTAAAGAAATCAATATATTGACTGTGGCTTCGCAATACATATTTGATAACATTATGTATGTCCGTAAACATATACATTTATTTACTAAGAAAAGTGACGTCCACTCATTTAACACGAGACATAAGAATAAACTTGCTGTTCCATCATTCAGGTTGCATAAGATAGGTAATTCATTCTTGGGGAAATGTATCTGTAAGCTCACTTGCATTTTAATTAAATAAATAAATAAATAAATAAATAAATAAATAAATAAATAAATTACCATATTTAACAAAATACCACACAACCTTGTCGAATTGCCAATAAACAAATTTAAGATACATATAAAAAATACCCTTATGTCCAAAGGGTACTACAAGGTTCGAGACTATATTGATGACAAGGATGCGTGGTCAGTTCAGTCTGCACATATTTGATGTACTTAAATTTGACTATTCTTACCGTTAGATAATTCCTGGCAATAAGTGGTGACTGAGTTTGTTCCGGCGTTTCTTCTCAGCACTTGCCATATGTTTGTCTCGAAGCGCTGGTAGGGCCCAAAAGATAAGGAGACATGTAAAGTGCCCCATAAGGGCTACCTTTTCTTTTTTTATTATTTTCTATTGACGTTCATAAGTGCCACTTGTGGTCTAAACTGAATAAATATTTTTTGATTTTGATTTTGATATATTTAAAATAACTTTTAATTGCTTTTATTTTAAGGATCATGAAAATTTCGTTAACTGATTTAACTAAAATTAAGGTACAACAAAATAACAATACAATATTGTGTATGTTATTTATGCAGCATATTAATGCCCCATAAAAGTACCACCCAACGTCAGAAACCGAGGTTTGCGGTATTTCCGATTACCAAAATTCATTAAACGGGAGACCGTAAACCCTTTCGATATCGATATTAGCATAAATTTCGATTTTATCTGCAACCGAAACCGAAATTAGGCAGGCATTAATGTACGTGTGGCCACGAAACGTCCTGATTAAATAATTTGGGCTACTCGCGTGGGAGTTGTCACCGAGCCATTAAAAATAAAAGTTATATCCCCTTGCTTCAAATTCCAAATCGTATATTAGTGGCATCTTTTAAAAATCAATTTAGACCACTGTGTGGTCTATACCAGTTTTTGCTTTTGTAAAATGACGTCATCGAATAAAAATGTTTAGCGCAACCAAATTAAGGCTGTAACTTTTAATTTTAATAACTAACAATTAGGCCCATTGTGGAACGCATTCCAACCATCAAAGGCGATTCAATCAAAGCCCAACAAAGGGAAGGTTAATAAAATAATAGGTGTATGACAGCAAAAATTTTAGTTATCACACCGTCAATCGAAGGCTCCTAATAGTCGATTATAAATTGAAAACGTTAAAAGTGTCTCATTTTGTACCGTGTGAATGTTCGGGCCTCGTCGGCAGGAACAAAAAACTGGTCAAGACAGAAACGGGCGACGCCGACGCCCCGGGTTAAATTCCAAAGCTGTGTGCAAATGACGTCCGAAATAATTGGGGAATTATCAGTAAGTTTGCAGGTAATATATTTAATTTCACCGAAACTTATCATAATTGTTGGAATATGTTTTAAAATAATGTAAGAGGTTGGTTTTGGTTTTATATTTTTTGTGAAACTATTTAGTTGTAATTAAGTTGCAAGGATCTTTTTCAGTAAATTTTTTAATGTTATGTTAAATATAAAACTGAAATGTACCTTATTATTTCATACATATTATTACGTGCAATTGTATATGGCGCATCTAAGTGAGTAGATATAAGTAGAACCGATATCTTATTGATATGAATATTATTGGTTCGAAAGTTAGCACTGCTGCCTATATCGAAAAATAAACTATTACTTAACCATCACTGACTCGCAAGTTTTCATACAAAACATATCCCCAATCTAACTTCTATAACTTATAACTAAACGCTAAAGCGAATAACTAAACCCCATTTTAAGCTACGGATCTCTAAAACCATGACTGCCATTGAAGAAATGTATCGAAATGTTAGTGTGGGAGCGGGCGCCACTCTTTGTCGTTGTAGAGGCGGTTCGCCGGTAATGGTGTACAAGCGAGCACATAATCGATTTCTGTAGCGAACACAATAATTTAGGCTTACCAGAACAAATGTGCAAGCCAGAATATATTATTTTATTTTATTTTATTAAATAAACATGCAGCCTTCTTTAAAAACATATAAAATACTTCTACCAAAATGTAATGTACAGTAATTTAAAAAGATTTTACAGATAGGTTATTGAAATATCACCTGTATTTGCCTGACGTTTGCAACGCGAAAATTTAAAATTAATTATTGATGTAGAGTATCCTACGTATTGACAAAGAAAGTAAAAAACTATATTTGCTACCAAAAGACAAATGAGATGAAAACAAAACTTTAATGTAACTATGAATTAGACATATTATTTAGACTACCTATGAAAATTGTAGAGATAGGTACGTATCCTTTCATTCTAGATGTAGAGTTAGATAAAACATGAACATAATTTTATGTTAAGAAATCAAGTGGTAAATTGGGAAAAATAAATGTGTTTTCTCCAAGACTGTACCTTAAAATATTACTTTGGCCGCAGAATTGACACGTCCAACCTGAGTTAGTTATTTTTCACTATAATTACTTCACCCGGGGCTTGTCCAAACATTTTCGGATTGAGTAATAATAATTAGATATTACACTTCCAACAAATTGCTTTATTTAATTTTCTTTTTTAACAAAATGTCTTTTGGTAATACGGCTTATGAATGGATGGGAAAAAGTTGAATCTTTTTAAGCTTTGAGATGAAAACTAGGGCTACTTCTAAAAACATGTATAATGTGATCTGTTAATAATATTAGATGGCTCTAATATCAGTGATACATAGATTTTAAAGTGTCTTTCCAGACATAGGTAGAGCTTAAGGCATATTCATAATAAAATAACACTTATTAGCTCAATTTCCAACAAAGTTTGCTAATAAAAAAATGTTTTAAAATGGTCGACTACTTACAGTAACAATTTCTGCACCAATTACAAAAATTGATACTGATTGTAGATTGTAAAACTCACATCTACATAAAATAAAGGGTCAGACAACCACATAAGCCTTTGTTGCAATTCGAAACATTTATTGTTAAGATTCTATAGAAACTGTTTTAAGATAACAGACCTTTCCAGGTCACATACAAAACTCACTATTCATACAAATGCAGCGCATTTGCGAAATACGTAACAAAGCGATCACACAGTAATGACGATAATCCTTTGTTTACTCTCAACATAATGGGATTTTAGTATATTTGCTCATATTTCAATGGACCAATTCTAAGAAGCTCTAAAGCGAATTTAGATAACATAGTGAGCAAAACGGTTTTCGGTAAGCCTCTGAGGGTTAAAAATTGTAAACAAAACCCTTGTAAACTGGTAACCCGTGCTATAAAGTTTACGGGCTGCCACAATAGTGGAACAATTAGTGCAGGTGCTGATTGTCTTCAGTTGCAGTAACAAAAAAAGCTTATCAGTGTTCGCAGGTGGGCCGAGAGTTTTAGCGAGTTTTGCAGAATGGGAAAGTGATAGAGATTTATTGGGTTTGGATAATTGGAAGTAAATTGCTTTAGTCTCATCTTAAGGAAAATGTTGAAGTTGATCTTTTCAAGTCAGTTTGAATATTATTTAAAACGGGTAAATGTGCTTCTTTTTGGTTTAAGAAGGAAGAACCTCGTTTTAATTGGTTTAAATATTAAATTTGCGATTGCTACTGACATTGTTGTTATATCTTAGGCATAGTTGTGTTCAGTTGTAACGGGTTCATAGTGTGTAGGTAATTAGAAGCTGTACTTTTACTAAATAAGTGGTGTCCTACTGTAACTGTACCTATTAATAAATAAACTTATATTGTTTTCTAAAAAAACATTTGTTTTATTTGTTAAATACAAGACGTCCCAAACCACTTTCTCCCGATGATAATATTTACAAGTTACACAAATTGGTTCAAAAAGTACCCACGGGCTTCCCGGTCCCGCTAACCTGTCGCATCTTGTTCATTTTTACAGTCCATTGTTACCCTTAATATTTTAACCTATATTTTTAATACACAATTGTCGGTCCTTTCAACCAAAAGGACCGCCATTAAACAAAGCTTATCAGATAAGGTTTTGTACTTTCTGGGAAAATTTGAAAGGTAACTGATAACGTGACCTGCGCAGACCCACCTCGTCGACACGGTTACATTACGTAGACAAAAGTTCACGTATACCTACCTACACTTCCTTGAGAATTTACACATGGGCATAATGAGGCATTGAATATAATGGAAGCTGTTACAAGTTGATACGATTTTGTATGCAATACAAAGGCAAATTTTAACACTATCCTGGAATAGCTTTTATTCTGTATTTATTTATTTGGTGGGAATTTTTACGATGTAAAAGTAACACTTAAGCACTGGCACTTATAATGCAGTCATAAATTTTTACAAATAATATTAAGCCGATTATTTTCATCAACAAAATTCATGAACATCAGTGATTCACCAACATTTTTATGTAGGTATATAATACAATAACTTTACGGACACTTTTTTGTGTGACTATTCGTTATTTTTATTTTTAACTACACACACCTACCAAAACCTCGCGCCAAACTTGTATGTGAAAGTCGTAAAAACTTGATGGTACAACTTAATCTAACGATGACTCCCGGTAAGGTAGGCTCATAAAACACAAATCTATTAAATTATTTACTATCTATACGATTTCTAAACATTTACAAACATGTTGAACCGATTTAACAGTCGGCCCGTTTAACATCTACAGTCGTAGCAAAGAATAAGCGTATTTTTTTTCCATTTACAGAAAGAAACAGGCAGAAATATAACTCTATTTTCAAATGTATCCGAAGCCTAAAAAGCTTGGGTGTACTTTGATGCTTTTTTTAATCAATTAAAAATAGAAATATGGTAAATGATTTGTTTTTTACGGAATTTAATGATATGAAAAGAGCATTAATTAGATCGTCGCTACGTGATTTACTTGGAAAATATTAAGTTTCATTATTTTCATTTTAAATAAGCAATCAAGGTTCACTTTGTATTTCGATTGACTGTACAAGACTTTATTACAAGATAAGTTGCGTTTTATACCTTCTGTTGCCTAACTTCAATCACAGTTTTGAGATAATTCGGGGATGTTTGTTTTAAAACCTGCTTGAGCTTGACTTAACATTAATTAATTTGTTCAGACTTCAGAGTATACAAGCATAGCGCAAACCTGCAGTATTGAAATTGTGTGGGAGGGTGACATACCTTTGTGACGTCATGTGAACCCTGTACTATCACGGTATATGGTGCTGAAATCTCACGGAATTTGACGTAAAAAGCACAAGTCTCATTATTATCTAACAAACATATTTTTTATCGATAGAAGGCTGACATGCTTAATCTTATCTATAAATAGTGAAGTATGAATACTTCACGTCATGCGATACAAAAGATTACATTTCAATTAGCCGATCGGAATGCTAATACCATTGGAATCGGTCGAGGCAATTATCTCGAGAGCATTTCACCACATACCTTACACTGGGCTCTATGAAAAATTTGTTAACATCTAATTCAACAAACCATTAGGCCTCCCACGCGTCAGGTAGGTAAGAAATGTTAGGGCTGCTCACAGAATATATTAAAAAGTCATTTATCTCAGAAAATATTAAGGTTTTAAATAAATGATATCAATTAAAAAGTAATACAGTCTCATGTGGTTTACAGAAAAAGGTTTATCGGATAAAACGTGAACCTTTTCATTTACCTCTCAATTCAAACCGAAAAGTCAATAAATAATGATAATAATAAGTCCCGTAGTCTCCATCCATAGCCCAGTAACCAGTCCATCCATCCTTCATCCATAACCCTAGTCCATTCTCCAATAACTGCAATAGCTCCTGTGCACAGGCTGGGGATGGTCTCTGGCTACATCCCATGATATAGTCAGAGACTAGATCCAGCATGTGCACCAATTTCACTTTTGTCGATTATTTTGCGCTTAAAACGGCCTCTACGTGTTGGATCTGTATCCCCACGCAAGCCTTATAAAGGACCGGGCCACTTTTGACCCGTGAGCTCCAAAGCGTACAAACATAATAATATGAAGAACTTATGGACTTCGAGTAAAAAAAAGCATAAGAAATAATAATAATATTATCATTCTTTATTGACTTTTCGATTTGAATTGAGAGATTGAAACTTAGTGGACATAATATTATTATTATGTCCACTAAATAAGTATAATAGAATCTATTGATGAATTCAAGAAACTATTAATAATCAAGATATTATTTCTCATTGCTAGAAAACTTCAGAACTTGGGTTTTATAAATGTTTCAATCATGTCTCTGAGCGAGCAAGCTTTAGCTGCATTTGCTATTTAAACGTTTTATTCGTATCTCTTTCTTAAAGTCAGCACAAATTACAACTATTCTGAATACATATTTCATATAATCGTGAATCGGCAACCCTACAACCTGCAACATTAATAGAGACGTCCCGCGGTTGAAAAAAGAATATCCGAAAGCATAATAATGATTCATACACGATAATTAATCTTTTCAGTCCACAATGCGCCGGAGTCGCTTACTCATTTTCGCGAGACCGAAATAGTATAAAAAATATTAACAAATTAGGCGACAAACTCGCCACGTTTCGGTCAAATTATGGTGTTTTAGGGATGTTTTGTTGGCCGCCGTTATTGATGTGGGGGGCGGGGCTAAGGGATGCTAAGGTATTTTGGGTACATCGATATTTTTGTACAGTTTTAGCATCACTACATAGTTAAGTACCTACCTACCTAATTTGTCATTAAGTACGTTTTACATTCATGATTTTGCGTAAGTTAGACTAAAAATGAATTCTGTACGGGGTTCAATTGTAGAAAGTTGCGTTGTTGACTTGTTAACCAAATGTTTTAAAGCTGACTTTGTTACATAGTATACTGGATGCGGGCGGCGCAGGACCAGTAGTTGTGGAAATCCTTGAGAAAGGTCTTTGTCCAGTTGTGGACGTCATTTGGCTAAAACGAACGAACAGAGCATATTAAACGAGCCAGCTTTTCTATGACACAGTTCACATTTCGAAAATAAATTGATTGTTTGCTATGTGGTCTTTTGGATTTTTACATCTAAAAATATACATTTTCTGTAGCTCGTAGCATTTTAATTTTCATTCGAAATCATCATTAATTGTAGTTTAAATATCGACACCCTCGCAACACTATCTCGAACAATTTCAAAATGAAAATTGGACGAGCGTCACGAATGAAGCTGTGCGGGACTTGAGATAGCAATTCTTCGACTGTCCTCCCTCTCATCTCCATACCTTTAGACAAGGACAAACAACAAAATTTAATAGAACATCAAAGTCTCGGTTATTTTCAACGTGTGAGTTCTCTCCGCTTTCACGCGAACGAATGTTCATTTCAACCAAATTATATTAAATAAACATGTTTTTTGTTGTTCCGACTAAATAAAGACTTTTGGGGTGGTAAAATATTAGACTGTTTTAAGGTCTCATAAATTCCGATGTTTAGTATAATGACGGTGTATTTACGGCTATGTTCATAATTTTTGGACATATTTTTTTTACGGATTTCCAACTAAAATTAATTTACTTTGTCTTTACACCGTTGAATTCAACACAGTTTTTATTTTTTATTTATTTATGTATCACTCTGATGATGTTGAAAAGATTACCAACGCGATCTTATTAGTTTTTGAAAAAAACATGTACTTTTTTTTCATTATACATATAATTGGGAAAATATTTCGCCAAAAAAACTTCTCAATAGTGTGAACAATAGTCATCCCAGTCACTTCATAAAACATAATATTTCATAAAACACTCGTAGGGGAGACCTAGGAGAGTTGTGACAGAGGTGAGTTGTGACAAGGACGATTTCTCCTTACTTAATATAGTTAGGAAGGTGGTAAAAACGCTTGTTTGTCGCTTTTAAGACGCTCTTCTTGACTAAGTACCTGCGGGAGGCGCAAGAGGCACGGTTAAGTAAATATGACGTCTGTGTACAAAAAAATGCGAAAAGTAAGTTTTTCTTCAAAATTTTATTTCAATTTATATCATGTTTTAGTATATGTGCACTGTTGTGTTATTTTTTCCCAAGTTGCATGGTTATTCAGGTCTCAAAATGTAACACTGATCATTTGTGTGCGCATCGTGTTTAGAAAATAAAAATTATTATTCGAACCAAGTCGTCATTTTAAACACCTAGGAGAGTTGTGACAAGCTGTCACAACTCTCCTAGCTTACTGAATTTTTCTGATGGGCCATTCCCACGATGTTTTTAGATGTTTTTTGTGTGTTAGTAGGTTCATAATTTGTATAATTGCATGCTGCTACTTTTTTGATTCAGTATGCCTAATAACTATACATGAAAGCCATATAGAGGAACTGTTTGCTAGATTCGAAATCTAGGACCTGGCTTATAAAGTGATTAGGTTAAAGGGTTAAAGTTACAGTTACAGAAAGTTACTTACAATCTAAACTTGTAAATAAATTAAGTTATTGTAAATTAACTAAAATTGTAAATCTAAATATAGAAGAAAGAGGCTTATCAAGTAAACCCAGAAGGCGAAGCTCCGTCTGTGGATTTTACCACCGCGACTATTTTATTTTTACAGAAGAGGAAGAAAATATATCTATAATATTAGCTAAAAAATATAATTTAAAAAAAACCAATGTCGTGGGAGAAAAATGAAAGCTGGAGAAATGTGGCTCAATTTGTGTAACGACATCCTATAACTATTTGTTTTAATTGGTACTAAAGGATGATTAAAGTAATTTTTTGCTAAAAAATCATATTTGATTGAGTATTAAGGTATTTTGTATATCTAATAGATGGAATACAATGCTGTCACAACTCACCTCGGTACCTGTCACAACTTACCTCGGTGCTAGGAGAGTTGTGACAGAGGGAGTGGTCTAAGATTTTGGTGATTTTCTTAGAAACCCTAATACTTTAGTTAACTTTGGTGATTGTTTTGAAAACAGAAGGAACGACGCTACATTAATTTGTATGATTCATAGCTTTGGAATGTTTTTTGAGCGAGATATGGCCCCTAAAGTAAAAATTGTCACAACTCTCCTAGGTCTCCCCTACGGACAACCCGCCCCTCCGCCGGCTTCGGCACATCATAATAGCAATATCCTGTCCATTGATTGTCAAAAATTAGGAATTTCGGCAATTATGTCTCACCTCCCACGTGATTTTGAAAAAAAAAACTAGCACCCGGCGGATCCGAGTTTTCATAAAAGATCCGACATCAAGAATCGTACACGCAAGTCACAAGCGTTGGCGAGTAGCCCCTTTTTTACTCGTATTCACTTAGCGAGCTCGGGTACACGTTTTTTATGAGTTTAGTTTTGAAACTAAGTCATTTGGCAGAATACCGATGTCGTAATTAGTTCAAAAATAAACCAAGCTTAAGAGGAAGTGGGCATGCAATGCAATGCCTTGGGGAAGACTTGACGTTCAGCAGTGGACTGGAAAGCTCTTCTAATCTTGTTCCCTTCTGCTGCTCTGTAAAAAAGCTCAACGTCAACTACAAGAACATCATAATATATGATGTTCTTGTAGATCCAAAAAAGAGCCTAATTTTCCAATCCAATATGCCTGTGCATTTTATTGGTGGTCAAACTGTAGATTCTGAGGGAATAATACTACGTCTTATTCGATCATGAAATTATAAATAACTTAGAAACTTATTTTTAATTAAAGTCATGGATGCAATCTAATGAGTTATTCTGTAACTTAGACCATCAGAGTCGAGTATTTTTTATTTTTTCACCTTTGTTGCCTTTGTGGTCCTAGCGCCGGCTCGAAAGGGCCCGAAAGGCCTCCGAGGCGTATCCAGCAATGGGCGTCGGTTACATATTTATTTTTGTATTCTTCATTCTTGTCTTGACACATAAATAAATGAATTTGTGGCATTTTTTCGCGTCACAAACTGTTCACCGATTTTTCGCTTCATGGTGGTAGGGCCACCAAGTTGTATGTCTTGGATCTTTATGGGTTTCGAGAATGAGTTTTTTTGCGTTTCAGTGTCCAGCTACTGAATGTTTTTCATTATTTTTTAAACATGTTCGTTTAAGAATGGACGGCAATTTTTCATGTTTCTTAACACTGTCTGGGGATAGAGAAAAATGTATGTTTAAAATGTGTGAACAAGTTTTTTGATGCTTCTTTTCAGCACTGCTGTAGTAGAATAAACGTTAAAACTAGAATAGAAATGACTATGATGTTTGGACTAAATAAAAATATTTTCTTTCTTTCTTTCTTCAAACAGTTTAAAGCTAATTTTGCGATAAAAATTATTAAGTAGTTCATTTTGTTTTTAACACCTCTTAGGAAAAATTATGTATTGCCTTAAGAATAATATGTCACAACTTGTTATGTAGATGAAATTAATGCATCGGATGCGGTGGGAAAATCGATACTTCATCGAATAAAATAGTTGCATACTGCTTGAAGAGTCTAATAAAGTTTTTCTATTATTTGTTAGACGTTTAACAACTTTCCCTCTATTGTAAGTGCGAGTTCCCATCGTCTCAAGGACACCGAGCATGAATGAACTCGCTTTATTGGTACTAATTCGAGTAATGGCTTGGAACAAATAGTACAGCCAGGACACTTCGGCACAGAGAAAATCGTCCTCTTAAGAAAAACTATGCGATGTCTTATTTACCTTATACCATGTAAGTAAAATCCATCAAAAACCTTATTTGTAAAAAAACCCGTCTCGGAACTCAGTTCGTTTACCGTAAAAAGTAGTTAGATCCATGCAATACCAAGTTGGAAAAATATTTTGTTTTAAATAGGTAGATTGACTTAATCACACCAATTAGGTAGGTATGGTAACTCATTCAAATTCTTTAAAGTGCTTAGATTATGATTTTAAGTTATTACAGCAGATAAAGAAAAGTAGAGAAAACATTATTTTAAATGACACAAATCAAATTAGGTACTTCCAATTTTACAATTTTTGGATCAAAATCTTTGCTTTAAATTAACCACTTGACACAAGAAACATTTATCTAATATAATTTATAATATTTATTGTCATAAAGGTAGACAATATTTTTATAACGTTCGTAAGAAATGACTTACTTACCAATCACATTCGGCCTCCGAAACTGGCTGTTTTCCCTTAGCTGTGTAAGGCGGCGTGAATGAAGCCATAGAACAAAGCGGTCTGACCATCGGTCTCGCTGTAAACTCTGGCGCCTTCATAATTGCGTAAAAGGAACGGTATTAGACAACTTTATTGGGGATGGCTGGCTGATAAGATTAGGCTGTTACAAAACATTTACAAACTTGTTCTTTTGAGTCGGTGGTTGATTGCCTTTGTTAAGAAGGAGCTATTTAATATTTTAGTGAGGAATTATCTAGAACGGAAGACGTAGGGATTTTCAGGGCACTGGATCATAAAAATTAAAAGTGTTTTTAAGGATTTTTAAGGGTTAAGAGCGTTTACGCGAAGCGCGGCGTTTCAAGGGGCATCATTGGAAATGATTCGCGCGCGGCGTTTTTTAATAGTTTATAGCAAAACAATAACAATGAATTAAATATCGTTTCAAAGTAAATATTTTAAAGAAGATGTTGTTTTATTATATTAAGCTATTTTTATGTTGAATAAAGGAAGAATATTGGTGAAAAAATCACTTTGATTTTTGGGTATTTCACGTTCTTTTAATTTGTGATTTCTTATTGTAAAATGCTTAAATCTAAAAATTTTCTCAGATATCTATTTGCTCAAGGATCTATGCTATAGGATATAAATGTTTGTTAAATCGTTTTCACAGTATTTTTATAAAAATTTCAGCTTGTAAACTGACGCTAAAGTGGAAATTTACAAAACCTGTGTGGACTTATCTTGATAGAATTCTTAAATACTAAACTAATCGCAATATTTTCTCAATTAACTATTTAGACGACGAAATTGCCTAACTATTTATGCCTATAACATATTTGTAGTATTACTGGTTAATGATTGTAACGAGTTGAAAAAGTACTGTTTTTGCGCCAAACGGCGTAAACGCTCTTAATAAATAAACCGTTAAATGAGCACATTTTATTAGGACGTGAAAATCCTAGTTTTGGCAGTCACTAATGAGAGATAAAATTACCAAGATCATAGCTGCCAGGCGACTCTAGTAAGATAATTCCACTGCATTAATTCATAAGTCGCACAACGATAGAAGAAAAGGGTAATTACAGGGGCATTACTTCGGCTACAAGGCATCCATTACTGAATAGGCCTCCTCCAATGGCTTTCACATTGGTCGGTCGGTTGTCAGTAGCATATTAACAATGTATTGTAGGTTTTTATTTCTTTTCATTACTGAAAATTCATTGTAAAAATGGAAACTTATCATACCAATCCCGGTTTGACCAGATGCATAATTTATTTTAGTTTCAAAATACATATACGTAATAGTGGAATTTTTAAAGAAATTAACTGAGAAGTGTTAAAAATATTCCACGCAAATTAAACATACATTGTAAGCCAATCAGTGCATCTACAAGCTTTATCATAAAAATCAAGTGTCAAAACGGGACTCGCACGTAACGAAGGCGGCGCAAGAGAGGTTAAGAGATCTGGAGCATTCCGTGACAGATCACGAAGCGATAGGCGGTGATTGAGAGGTTAAATTACGCCCAAATACTTGATACGGGAGCGGAGTTGCTTTGGAGGTGGAATGGTGTAAATTCGTGCAAAATTTTAGCACAGTGTACAACTTTAGGCAAAAAAAACGTTTTCATTGATTGCATAAATAATAACAGAACTAAGATAATACTGTATGTATCCAGCAGCAACATTTCTGGTCTTGTCGACCGCAATCTTTAAAAAATGAAACACCATTTAACCGACTTCAAAAAAGGACGAGATTATATTTACTTGGTAGTCTCTATTTTAGTCAGGTTGTCTGTCTTTTTCCCAATTAAAAAAGTTCTAGTGAACATAGGCTTTTCCTATAAATTCTACTTGCACAACTACCTATCTTCAAGTCAGGCACACACTGACTCGCACTGGCTGTCATTCATCATCATCATCATCATTTCAGCCATAGGACGTCCACTGCTGAACATACGCCTCCCATGCTTTCCATGTTGATTGATTGGTAGCGGCCTGCGTCCAGCGCTTCCCTGCTACCTTTACGATGTCGTCGGTCCACCTTGTAGGTGGACGTCCCACGCTGCGTTTTCCGGTACGCGGCCTCCATTCCAGAACCTTTCTGCCCCATCGGCCGTCAGTTCTGCGTACTATGTGCCCTGCCCATTGCCACTTCAGCTTGCTAATCCGTCGGGCTATGTCAGCGACTTTGGTTCGTTTACGGTCATGCCTGGCTGTCATTGCCTAGAAACAATAGGAACTACACATTTTACAAGGCAAATCTGTGAAATTGTCCAAAGCTTGTGTGTACGATGAAGACCATCCTCTTATTTCCATCTTACATCATTGCTCGCAATTTTAATTATTTCACAGCTCCACCGAACAACGCTATTTAATATAAACAAGCTCAAATTTCCTGCATCTCCTGACATGTATTAATTATACCATATTATGTTCGGTTAATTGACTTTAAGATCGTGGCGACCGCGGTATGCGGGTGTAACTGTACGCAAAAATTGATTCAACAATTTCCGAAAGTGATGTGGTGGGCAGTGAAAAATCGCAACTGATTTTGACCCCGATGTCTCGCCGAAATGTTATCATGATGGTAAATGTATGAAACCTTAATTATTTTAAACATTATGTCGGCTCTAGGAAAATAGTTTTATTAAGTGCCTACCTCTCCTCAACATTTTATTCTCTACGCTTATTGTCTATTGATTATGCTATTTGTTCACCCTCTCTCATTTTATTGACAAAATAAGTTCTAAAGATATACGTAATTTGGCAAGTAATTGCTATATTACTTACTTTAACTATTGTTATTTTGTTACTAATAGGTATGTCGAAAGCTTTATATTTTTTAAATAAAATTACGAGTTTAATAACTGCTGTCTTCTTGGTGCACTTCTAAATCTACTTACATCTTTTACATGTACTTTGTGGACAGTCAATTTATTAATTACTCAATATAAATAAATAGATAACATTAAAAAGGTTCGAAATCACATTCTTAGTAACCAATTTCATATCGTTTTGTCTACTTAAATCCATATTTTTAATAAGTCATAGGTACCTACCTCGTCTACTCTCTCAAGCTTCACCTACAAGTATGTAACTATCAATGTATTTAACTTTACAAAATTGATTACCATCCACGATGCCACATTGTCCCCCGATGAAATCCGATTACTAAGCTTGTATCATTTATATGCGCGGGCTTACTCGCGTTCGCACGCCCGATAAATATCGCCGAGGCGTTAAAAATTTACGCACGCAAACTGGGTCTTATTAATGGGGAGGTTATTCTGTAATGTGATGGAGACTAGACTCTATGAGCTCGCAACAACGATTGCGAGCGTGTTGGATATTATGGGGAAAAAAGGTAATCATTTTTTGAACAGTTAAAACTATAACTTATTGTGTCAAAAATAATTTAACTCATACTCATAATATAAAATAGTTCACTGGGATTGTTTATTTGGAAGGCATATTTCGGGACACTTATTTGATCGGGAATTTATCGGAAAACGCAGCGTGGGACGTCCACCCGAAGGTGAACCGAAGACGTCATATAGGTAGCAGGAAGGCGCTGGATGCAGGCCGCTACCAACCGGGCAACATGGAAAGCATTGGGCGCGGCCTATGTTCAGCAGTGGATGTCCAATGGCTGAGATGACGATGATGATGATTTGATCGGACCAATCAAATACATCAAGTTTGAACCTATCTTATTGTAAAGCATGATCAATTAAAGAATATTGTTAAACTTGCCAATATTTTTCAATGGTCAAATGATTGTAAATAGTGGCTGTCATCACATGCTTTTTGTATCTGTGATAAACTGTAAATGAAACCTGTTTTGAGACAAATAAATACTTTCTATTCTATTCTATTCTATTCTATTCTAAACTTGCCAATATTTTTCAATGGTCAAATAAAGTATTAGGTAGAAGTGATGTAGGTATAACTTTAATTTTTGGAATAAAAAAAATTAACTGACTCTTAGTTATAGAGATTATTGCGGGCACAGTCGCTTTCACAATGCGTAATGAAGGTGTGGATAATATTATTAATTGGGTAGATGTATCATTTGTATGGGAGAAGCACCAATTAAGAGTTCTTACGCTACTAATAGATGTGGTAGGGCTGGCCAGATAATGTCCTACCGAAAGAACATTCGACGTCGTATTATATTTTTTTATTTGATGATACATATCGTAAGGCTCTGGTGATGAGCCTTGTTTGTAGTTTAATTGAGATATCACACTAATATTATAAAGGCGAAAGTGTATGTGTATGTTTGTTACTTCTTCACGCCTAAACGGCTTGAGCGATTTTAATGTTTGGTATGGAGTTAGCTGACACCTTGGATTAACAGATAGGCTACGTTTTGCCGCGGGTAACACCACGGGGCACAGCTAGTTAAGAAATATAAGTAAGACATGCCCTGAAAATATGCACAGAGTTGAATTTTTTTCAGTTTCGACGAAAAATTAGGGTTTTATAACTTAGAAGTTGTGTTTTATTAACTTCTTATGTAAATAAGTAACAAAGTATGTATTTCTGTGTCTATAAATGTAAATCCTTTAGGTGAAAAGTCTGATACAAAGTTAATTCTTGATGAGGTAGCTGCAGATCTGTCAAAGTTTTTACCTTGTCTGAACTGTCAACAGCACCTCGTTGCTCTGTAAAAAAGCATCTTGGGGTATGTCCTGAGAAGCTATGACTGTCCAAGTGACAGAATTAAAGAGTATTGATTTTATTTGAAAAACCTAGTGTACTTAGTCATAAGATACATAATTTTGTAACTAAACCGAGTACTTATAAACGTAGAGTCTGAATAACTTTTATATTGTAACAAATAAATATTTCCCATTAGGCCGGTCTGAAAAGACCCGGTACTTTAATTGATAACTAAGCGTCCATGTAAGTAGTTAGTTATCTGAGACTTGGATTTAAATCCTGCCATGTTTTTTAAGAAAAGAGCTAAGAAAACTTATGCTCATCTCTCCTTTGACTTACGCCATATTCAAAGGTAAGCTCTCACCAGGGATCCAGTAAGAAGTGCTTGTGGAGTGACACGACGTGCTAAATAATACATCGAAATTGGCATACATAATTTAAGACTGTTTATTCAGAAAAGACGCTTTTTTCTACTGAAACTCTTAAAAACTGGAACAATTATAGCTATACTTACGTATTTATTCATGGTTATTTACATAAAAGTTGCAAAATTTTCAGGAAGCGTTCGTAAAGTTCATGATTGTTAGTGTCCGACCGAATATGGATTTTCAGCCGAAAACGGAAACGAAAACGAAGCTTCGGCTGCAGTCTCATTTTCGGCCGAAAACGAAAACGAAAATGACCTTCAACTCAACAATTAAAGAAAACCGGCATTAAAACACAAAAAATTTAATCATGAACTCTTAGTAGAATATTATATCCGGTGTATATTGAAATATTGGGAAGTGAAGAAGAAATAAAGGGGTCCAGTGGGAATTTTTCAACTTAAAAAATGAATACAAATAAATTAATGATTTTTTTTATTATTTATTACAAATGCAAACTGGAGTTTAACAATGCGAATTTAATTTTTTGTACTTGCTGATCATTTATTTGAAAAAAAAAAGTCCTCAGTGTCTCCATCGAGGTAATCTCCGTGTGTGGTGAGACACCTTCTTGCTGAAATAGAGTTACGTAGTTGACCGGGATGCAGTTGCAGTTGTGGTATCAGACATTCATCGATCATTCGACAATACATTTCAAATACTTATTGCTCAATTGGCGTATTTCAAATCCGCATTAGACTCTATTTTGAAACAATTAAACTTAATGAAAACTCTTTGGTTTTATTTGTATTCAATTTTGAACTTGGAAAATTCTCACTGGACACCCTTTACAACGTAACCTCACTTCACAACTTCAAAAGAGTGTGACAATACCGCGTCCGTTCAAGTCTGATTGGAACCATGAGTGCACCAGATTTACTCCCGAAGATATCGGAACGATAAACGTCACCATCTTATTCACGTATTTCTGATATTCGGTTTGGCCGAAGCTTCGGCTGGTTTTTGGCCGAAAACGAAAATATGGCCGAATGTCCATTTTTTGGCCGAAAATGGCCGAAAACGAAAACGAAAACGAATATTCGGTCGGTCACTAAATTGATTGTGTACTTGCAACTTTGAGAGATACTGAAACACGAGAAAAAAAGCTAGTCGCTAAAAGTTAAGCAATTAAAAATTTTAAGAAAATAAGTAACAATACTGTTGAAGTCATCATGACATTAATTTGTTATTTTAATTGAAACCGTATCGCTACTTCATAAATCACTTACTTACGCCCGTATTCACCAACATTACTATGAGGTCTCACAGTGCGCGCGGACGCACAGGGTGACACACGAACCAATTACAGAGCTTTACTTATTCAACGCCGTGCGTTCGATTTTCTGCTTCACTTAAGCAAGCATCGTTTGTGAATACGGGCGTAGTATTAGTTTTTGATTCAATTTTTTGTACCTACCTACTTAACCTACGTTAGCTCAACAGAGTATAAATCGTAAAACCTACAAACTTAGTTTTTTCCTTAACATCCTCTAGACATTTATTTGTTTATAAGAAGCCAATATCAAATCCCTGCATCCCAAACTTGAAATCGAAACTATGACGAACACATCTTCGCTCCAACTCCAAGGATGAAGACTATGAAGAGATTAAAAATATTAACAAAAGTGGCGGGGCCAGTCGGACGTCATTCCTAATTATCAACGCACCTCGGACGGCTGCCTTAATTAAATAATCAAGCTCGCCCTCAATGCTGGGATTTGTTGATGGTAGAGTTACAATGGCTGTAGTTGATTGTATTCTGCTTGGCGATAATATAGACTTATTTTCTGGAGTTTTTTTTATATTGGAAGGCATTGGCGTGGAGTGCAGAAAGGCGACAGAAGTGCTATTGCTAAGCAATCTGAACAAATTTTTAGTATGTTTGGATTTTTTTAAACTGCCTTGATTATTACTTGATAAATTTATATTATTGAACTGATTTAGTAGAGTAGGTATTTTAGAAAGTCGAAAACCATCATTGATTTTCCATACAAACTTTCAGACCCTTTTTCACTGTCTTTAAGTTTTATTTTCGCGAAAAAAATAGGTACATACACTCTGTCCTTTAAGGTCCAACCTATTTCTAATATTCATCAAAATTGGTTCAAAGGTTTAGGCGTGTAAATATCTATATCTATCTATTATATAAAAGAAAGTCGTGTTAGTTACTCCACTTATAACTCAAGAACGGCTGAACCGATTTAGCTGAAAATTGTTAGGGAGGTAGTTTAGAGCCAGGAGAAGGACATAGGATACTTTTTATCCCGTTATTTATTGCCATTAAGGCGGAACAAAGTTCGCCGGGTCAGCTAGTTAGTAATAAACAGAGTTATTTTCTAAGTTTTACTGGATATAAGGAGCTGTGATCTATATCACTCAACGGGACTATTCCCACCTCTCCTTCTCACCGTTGCAACTCCTGTGTAGCCAGGATCTACAGCTCTATCACTAAATCTATAATCTCCGCATCGACTTGCATTAGTCCGGTCTAAGACGCAACGCTTTGTCCTTCATCCCACACGCTTGACGGATCACGAAAAACGGAACGTAACTGTAAATTTTGTCGCAAACAAATACTTGTGCATTATCGGCCCTAACGCCATTGTGCTCGGATTAAATGGACATATCGCCATTCAAAAAGCAGGTAAGTGAGCGAGGGTACAAGCATTTTTTAACGGATAATTGCCAACATTCGCTTTGGTGTGGAGAGATATAATCTCCTTTGTAACGCATCCAGTGCGAGCACCTTGACTTTTTGTATACAAATATTTTAAAATAAGGTGAAAAAATGAGACGGATTTGAAACTTATATTTTTCATAGCTACTCGATATAAGGAACTAGCGACACTACTTATAAACTACGCGTGGACCCTTTTACCCCCTTAGGAGTGAATTTTTGTAAAATCCGTTCTTAGCGGATGTCTACATTGTTTAAGGAACCTAGACCTGCCAAATTTCAAGTTTATACTACGTGTTATAGTTCCTGAGCTTTCATGATTAATCAGTTAGTGCTATATCGCTTTTATAAATAAACCATTAGTAGCGTAAATGTAGCGTCACTACCAAAGTGACACCGCGACAAAGTCGTGCGGCTGTAACGCTCCTAGAATTGTATGAAAATCCACTGCAGCGCTTCCTCACGCGTCTAATTTGAAGGCGCCCTTATTCTTTCTTACCTCTTACCGAACCAATAGGTCTTACAGATATTATTAAACATCATAGCTCCATTTCGTTGATTCCATTCAATAAACCACCTCTTTCTTTCGGCAGTAAGCTGCTTAGAGGGTTCATTTTCCGATCCGTTGACTCCAAAACTATTAAGTAATTCGCAATGGTCAACTAATTATCCATAAGTTGCGATGCTCCTTCTCTTTGTTATTGAAGAGTTTGATGAAAGAACTTGTTTTTAATCCTCGGACTTAGTTTAACCGTTTTGTCAAGTAGCAGTCTCACAAAGGGTTATTTTTCCATTGAGTGGGCTTGAAAAACGAATGCGCTCAATTATGCGTTTATTATTAGGAGTTATTAAGCCTGTAATAGTTGGAGGTCTTTTATTTTGCGACTTCTCAGTATGCAGCGGTGGGTGGCAGGGACTTAGTTTTTAGACGGTGTTGTATAATTTGCCTGTTTAGTTACGTTGTTATCTTATAATTGGGAAAAGTGAGAGTTAAGTGTTTAAAGACTCCTATTTAGATACTTTACAACGTTTAGGGGTTTAGGTATCAATATTTTATAGATAAAAATACTTTGACGACCTCATAAAGGTAGTAAGTAGGAAGGCGCCAACCGGCCTTTGTGGAAATCATTGGGGGAGGCTTATGTTCAACAATGAACGTGCTATGGCTGAAATGATGATGATGATGAAATGAACTTTTAAGCTCTATTCAATAAATAATAGCTAAACATGTAGGCAGTTGGTATTATTCCTTTTGTAAATGAAATATACTTCGTTTACACTCACATAACTCCGTACGACACAATCAACAATAATGTATTATGACAATGCCAATATCTGCGTTAAAACAAATCATTACCATAATCAGCACAGTTGACAGTCGGAG